>NC_056725.1:1921493087-1921793087 GCF_019279795.1 Protopterus annectens
TAAATTTTGCCCATTTTGTTCCTTTTGCCCATGTTTTTATGTGGGGAAGATGGAACGTAAGCTTAAAAATAGGATCAGCAAGCACATTAGGAATATAAGGGATGCTAGTGAAGTGAATGCATTTGCTAGACATATTAGTGAGTACAACAATCACCAGTTTAAATTTGTAGTACTTGAAGTCCAAAAAAGACATAATGGGGGGCAGCCTGACCATATTTACTTGAAAAAGCTGAGTTGCTATGGCAATTACGACTTGATGCCACTCATTGGCCAGGCTTAAATGACAGCCTTTCCATAAGCAGTCTGCTTAAATTGATGGCTCTTGAGAGGTGAAACATTCCCTTTAGATATGAATATGGTACAAAAATGTTTTTTTTTAAATGGCCTTCATACCTGTTATATGTATATGTACATGAAATTTATTCATTTGTTCCTAATGGATTTTTAACTGTATGCATATTTTACTTATATGTTTTTATATACATACATATTTTTTCAAAAGCATCTTAAAAACATTTTTATATATACACATATTTACATATTTATTCTTGTGTTTATAATGCATAGTTTAGGGTGTTGACATTTGCACAGTCAGTTTTATATGTATTTTTATATAGTTTTATATTTTGAAATTTATACAGTTTTGTGCTGAAACATTTATGTGCAGTGTTTCAGACATGGGAGTGGTTTTCACTAATCCAGGAAGTGATGTCATGTAAGATTTCCTATTTAAAACAGTTTACTTCCTTAATTTCCTTGTATCTGATGAAGTTCCTGCTTTTATTTTTGGAATAAAAGCGCTTATACCTTCTTGTCTGTCTGAATGAAGAAAGCATCCTTATACTGAATTGTACTGAACTGGATGTGTTGGCTTGATTTAAAGCACATATTGGATTATTTCATGGCTCACTGGCTCTCATTGTCTGCATACTGCTTGTGCGACAATTTTCTTGGTGATATATTATTTTATGTTTGAAATAAATTAATTTATACTGAGGAATTTATTATGTAGCCTTATGGATTCCACAACACTACAGTATGCACTTTTATAGTAAAATGTACAAAACATAAGCATTCAAATTACAGCTGCCTATATTATTTTATGTTTGAAATAAATTAATTTATACTGAGGAATTTATTATGTAGCCTTATGGATTCTACAACACTACAGTATGGACAGATGCTAGTCCAACTGGGAGAGTCATGCAAGCTATGTAGCATGGTTGTTAAATAATAAGGTATAATCTGAACTTGATAAATTCACTGCACTATTGCATTATCAAGTATAATGTTGATTAGAGCATTACTATTTAAGGCACTTGGTAGTTGAAAAGCACATTTTATGACATGGTATTATATGCTACAATACAGTAATGCTGTCATAATTAGCAGAAAATGTGTTTGCTGATAAAAACAATAAAACTCCTGAGGAATATTGACAAGCACATATGCCACTCTACAGCACAATAAACACTTTATATTGAAAAAACCTGCAAAAATCATTTACTGTATCTCCAATAAGTCCATATTCTGTGGTTTGTATAAAAAGTAAAGCATGTGGATGACATGGTGTTCCTGCAGAGTTTGGGTACAAACCAATCAATGCCTTCCTACACTTCTCCAGATGCCATCCACAACATCAGAAGAGAGGGGTTGTCAAGGGACAATTGGTTAGAGCCTCCAGGATGGCAACTTTGGATGAAGATTTTCTTCACGAATGTGACATTTTAAAGGACATGTTTGTGAAGCGTGGTTACCCCATTAGGTTGATCAACAATTTGATTGAGGAAGTCTTGAATAAAAGGATCAGTGGTAGCTTCAAGCCGATTTTAAACATTAAGGAACCTAATAGAATGATAGAATTAGTCAACGAAAGAGTTGATGAAGGAATACAGGTAGATGTAGGACACTTGAATACAGCTAAATGTCCCCAGAATAATTTGAAGACTGATGGGTTGGTTGGCCTGAATTTCATTACTACATTTTCCTCGGACGCTTCTTTGTTGAAATCAATTTTTTGTAAAAACTGGTGTTTTTTGTCCGAGGATCAAAGTGTCAACAAACATATCACTGAATATCCCCGGATTACTTTCCGGAGAGGTATGAACTTGAAGGATATATTAGAAAATAGTAAACCTTACTGTCACAAACCACATTGTGGCATGTATAAATGTGAGAACTGTACTTGGTGTAAATACATCAAAGTGACTAGTTCAGTAATAGTTGGGAAGATGAAAATACACATTAATGATAGATATAATTGTAATACTAGAGGGGTGGTTTACTTAGGACTATGTTCCCAGTGCTCATCTTTTTATGTGGGCAAAACAGATAGATCCCTAAAAAATAGAATTTATGAGCACTGTTATGCTATCAAAAGGAAGAACATTAATAATGCACTAGGTAAACATGTGCTTAGCTTTCCTGGACATGAATTTTGTTTTTTAATAATTGACAAGGTTTCAGATAATGGTAGGGGTGATCCTATCTGCTTAAAACTAGAGGAGAAAGATGTTTTGTGGCAATTAAAACTGAATGCTGCAGTTCCAGCAGGGCTCAATGATGTAGTTTCAATTAAAAGTATCTTGAAACTAAAAGCCTTACTAAGATGAGAAATGTTTCTCATTAGGCATATTCTGTTTAAACAGATTTTATTTTCATTTTTTTGAATGAATTTTCTGTGTTAATGTAATGTACACTATATATATTTATTAGTCTTGATGACTGTTTCTTTAAAATGAGGTGGGTTGTATGTTTAATTGATGACATCATTATTTTAATTGTATTTAAGGTTTGGGATTTGATTTTTTTATTGTCTGAAGAAGTTTACAATATTCAAGTAAATGAAAGCGCTAACTTTAAAGTGTGTTGGTTCCAGTGTGTTTTTTTCTCTTTTTTTGTTATTTCAGTACAATCGTTGAGATGTATTTAAAACTTTTATAGCACATATAATCATTATGCGTTATTGTTTATACTGTGAACTAATATATCACTTATAGCCATGGTATAGCTTATTTCTCTTTGTGACTGCAGTTATGTGCACTTGGATTTCCAGATTACACAGTTATTAAGTGAGGCCTTGAAGCTTCCTGATGTGCTGTTACTTAAGTGACAGAGGGAGGGAGGGAGTGGAATCACAAATTGCCTTTAATTTTGTGTATCCATATTTTTTAGCATATACAGCCATGGGAAAGCTCACTTGTTACTGCAGTTTCAAACAAATCATCCGTGAATACCACTGTAGCTACAGCATGGATTTTGTCAAGTGAGGACAGCCTGGCCAAACTAACCTGCATATTTTCTTCTCTGCTGCTGACTGCTTGAATCCACAACAAAACTCTTCTCCTGCCTCACAAGAACTGTTTTATATCAGTCCTACTGTAATATCATACTTGAATTGCTTCATTTTCATATTCTTTAGAAACACTGTTTCATGTGTCCATGTTTTCTGTGCATTTGTTCACTGCATTGCAGTGCATTTGCATACATGAAATGCAGGTTTGACACATGACTCTGTGTGAACCTACATGATTTGGACTGGTGAACATGAGTGAATTTGCAAAACACTTTAGTGGTTCGGCCAATAAAATCTGCAAATCAGATCTTCTAATACGTTTGTTCAGCCTTAGTGATCTGCTAGCAGCTATAAAACATATTCTGACAGAATTATTTAATGCTGTGTATAGGGTGTGGGTGTCCAAGCTCATTTTTCTCCTAGTCAGACTATAGAGTGGGTGATGGAGCACATGTTCTAGCATGTGAAGTGTTACGACAGAGCTAACAATGGATGAGTCATGTATGGGGGAATAATCCATTCGCTCAGATGAACAGCAATGTGTGTTGCTTTAGGCATTTAGTACAATCAGATACATTGGTATCAGTGTACATCATGTCACTTATTTCTGTGCCAACAAATACTGCAGCCCTCTGTATGAGCACTTCTTGTTTCTCTTACTAAGAATGTGATGTACCTTCCCATGGGTAATTGATGATTAAAGAAACATAAAATATGCATATCACATGATGGAATTATCTATGAAAAAATGTATGTATTCCTTAAATAATAAAAAAAAACTGAAGTACTACACAAAGAACCAGTGTAAAAATAACCCACTAAAATCCAGCAATGTAATGCTAGGCACACCAAGGACAACAGCACCAGTTCTTTAGCATATACAAATGTAATAACCACTTTCGTCATAAATGAATTTTTCAGAAAATATTCACATACAAGATTCTTCAGCTTTTATACAGGTTAAAATATCCACAACCAATAAATTTAAAATTCCAATAAAACAATCAAACACTTAAAAACAATTTCTGAAATTATTAACCCTTTATGTAATGGTATGTTTTTTATCGCTAAGAAAACATTTAATGTTTATTGTTTCATTTAAACCAGGGGGCTTATAGGCAGCCAACTTAATCTGCTATTTAGTTTCACATTATTCTACTGCATTTTTATAGTTACTGCACCTCTGATCCAACAATACTGATTCTAAAACGGGAAAAATAATTTTTTTTGTATTTTTCACACCAAAATGACTGCTTATATAGAGCATAATTGCTGTATTTAGTCTTTATAGCTTATATATGTTCTTTAAGCCTTTTACCCAAGCTTCTAGTGGTCACACTCACATAGAAGACTGGGCATCCTGACCACAAAGCTATACAAAACCACTCCTTTGGTATTGCATGTATACCACTCCTTCCCCCTATAGTATAGGACATGTGTTGTAAACCTACGTAGTGACCTTCATGAATATAGCTACAAACACTACATCCAGTGCATTTATAGGTCCCTATTTTTATGAGTGAATGGTAAATCTTAGTAAATTCATCCTCCAGAAGCTGTTTAATCCAATAGTTTTTCTTATATAAAAAGGTAAGGTTTTTCCCTACTACCTTCACTGTGTCATTATTACCAGCAATGATTTTTCAGTTATTCTGAATGATGTTCCTAATGCTGAAACTGTCAACAGACATATCAAGGCAAAATCTAGGAGTTAGATCCTGTTCAACTGAATGGCCTCCTTCTTTCTTTGGAAACCCATTTAAAAGAATGGGTCCAAAACGGGTCTCTCTTTTAGAATGAATCTCATTCATAGGATTAAGTAAAACCTCCTTTTCATATCTTCGTTCAATTAACATGGAGGTGATAATCTCAAATTCTTTATCTAAGTCCACGTCATTGCTAGTCTCCTATGAACATTTTTCTTGATGAATACAGGGTAATTACTATTAAAATGAAGATAATTACTAGTAAAGGTACTTTTACCATGAATGTGACTAGTAGGGCCTGAAACACTTGATCTACAGATACGTGAGGTGCAGGACAAGTATTGGGGATGTTGAAAGGGCTTTTGGGGGGAAAAGGGGTGAAGTTTGTGCTGAACCTGTTAGCAGGTTGGCTAAGTCAATAGGATCAGTGTAAGTGATACTGTTAAGTACTAATTTGGAACAAACCTGGGCTTTGCCACAGAGGTTCCTGACATAAGTGGAGAAGACTTTATGGTTTCCCTTTGTTTTGGAGGCTAGTTTCAATTCATAATTGGCCTTGGATGTTTTCACATGTGATCTAATTTGCTTGTTGAGGCTAAGGAGGGAGTTTTTCCAATTTGGAATTTGTTCCTTTTTACCTTTGGACAACAGTTTCTTCCTTTTGTTGTAAAGCCTGTTGATAGAGGATGTCCTTCAAATAGGTTTGTGTTTCCTTGAGGAGCAGGTTTTAGTTCTACTGGGTATGGCTGAGTCCATGCAGTTGTACAGATGCTTGTATACTGCATTGGCATACTGTTCAGCATAGTTAGTCTGCATCCTCTGAGGGGGTGGTGGTGTGAAGCTACAGATACCCTCCCTTAGGAGGTTGTAGTCAGCTTTTTAGAAGTTTTTTAGCCTAATTACAGGTGTGGGGGGGGGTTGGGTGGGATAGAAACCTCGAATGAAACAGTCCGATGATCTGATCTCACCAGTGAAGAACATACTATGGGAGTGGTGCAGCGGTTGCCCCTGTTGGTGAGAACCATGTCCAGAATGTTATCTCCCCTTCTGGGGGATGAGATGAGCTGGTTTAGTGTATTAGAATTGATGAAGTCAAGGAATCATTGAGAGAGTGCATTAGTGCAGGAATAGTTCACCTAGTTTATGGTGGGGTAGTTGAAGTCACTAAGGATCAGGGTGTTAGGGTGTACCTTGATGGAGTCAAGTAGATCCAGGTAAAAGGAGTGGGTGTCCTGAGTCATGGAGGGGGGTCTAGAGCTAGCTATAACTTGGATGGCTGTCTTTCCATCTGTTAGTTGCACCTGAAGTAGCTTCAGTGCATCATGCTGGCAAACCAGTCTGGAGGTGTGCCTGCCCTTAATGAAGGTAGAGACTCCACCACTTTTAGTCTTCTTGACCTCATTTTGGAATCAGAATGTGTAAAATGAGGTATAGCCTGCTAAGGCAGGGGTGCTTTCCACAGCACTGAACCAAGGTTCCGTGACCTCACAGACATCGGCATCTTCCAGTGCAAGGAGAGCTTCCAGTGAGTCCATTTTCAGGTTAAGGCTCCTAGCATTATGCAGTTGCATAAAAAAGGCACAGATGAGGAGGTGAGAGCTTTGGCCAGCATCCAGAAACTCAATGGTGACAGGTGAAGGTCATCTCTGGCAAAGCATTGAGGCCTGTCGACCATGTCATCCCAGGCAGACAGATACTGGATCACCTTGGAATGACATGAGAAACTAAGCCAATTGTTGAAGTCAATTATTTTTTGTTGGTATTATGGTATCATTCTTGGTGAAGGTAGGATGCCACTTAGGGCTAGAGTTATACCTGCCTGGAACACATGCTCTGAGAGTTCAATCATGCCTCTCTTCATATAGTCCAGGTACGTCTCAAGTCATTCACACCAACATGAACTATGAACATGGACAATGACAGAATCATACTTGTACTTGCTGTGGAGAGACTTAAGTGCATGCATGATGTGGCAGATTGTGGCACCAGACAGACAACTGATGGGACCTTCTCCTTGTCGAGTCTGGTGAGGGGTACATCAGTGTGTCTCACAACTGAGTCACTAATGACTAGTATGTTTGGTTTATTATTATGTCTTGTGCGCTGTGATGGTTTATTGTTTTGCCTTATGGACTGTGTTTGTGAGACACCGGTGTGTTGTCTGCTGTGTGTGATGTGTTTTGTGTTGCGTGTGGAATGTCTGTGCATGTATTTTGGAGGTCTCTGCTGTTTAGATAAGTTTTTATTGAGGACCTTTGCATAGGTGTGTGTGTGTGTGTGTGTGTGTGTGTGTGTGTGTGTGTGTGTGTGTGTGTGTGTGTGTGTGTGTGTGTGTGTGTGTGTGTGTGTGTGTGTGTGTGTGTGTGTGTGTGTGTGTGTGTGTGTGTGTGTGTGTGTGTGTGTGTGTGTGTGTGTGTGTGTGTGTATGTGTGTGTGTGTGTGTTTTGTGCTTGGCTATGTGATGTGAGTGGTGTGGTGTTTGTGCTTGCAATCTCCTCTTTGTCAGGAGTACTGACTGTGGCATGAGAGAGCATGGATTCCAGGTTACTGATGTAGATGAATTTCTTGCAAGTAGAAGAATTATGTGCTAGGAGAAGAGGGCTGTCAGTGAACATGAGGCAGTTGCTACACTGTATCAGTATGTCCATATGCCCATGTCGACCAGGCTGGCAAGAAAAACTGATGGAAATTATCCAGACATAGTGTTCTGAATACTTGGGCTGACTTACAGAGATAGGGTTTTGATAAGGGTTTGTCCACAAGAGTGTAGACCACAAGAACCTTCTTAAATGTAAAGTAACTGGCATGATGCACAAGTACTAAAACCAAAGCTAAGAAGCTTAGAATAATAGATAAATTTAATCAGGCTACTAAGAAGCAGTAATAAATGCAGCAGAATAAAAGCACTTGAACACTTAAGAGCACACAGTAAAAATAAGGTAATAAAGTATGAATAACACAATTAAAGTAAAAGCAGATAAGTAAAGTGTATTTTTTGTTTTTTAAAGTAGAGATGGAGGAAACAGAAGATAGTTCAAGATTAGGGAAAAATAGCAGTCTGGATTTTTTGGAGTACCAGTGACAGTATCAGATTTAAAATGAAGATTTGTGTCATGGCAGGGAGGCATAACTCATTATTTCTAACGGAGATCTTTTGAGTTTGTATGCTTAGCCCCCATTGGGCTTGGCATGAGTCTGTGAAAAATTAAAGCTATTACCCCACAATTCAAACAAATGTTCATATATCTAGAACCATAATTGTTACTAGAACACAGTAAATGGCAAACTATTCAGTGCAAGGTTAAAATGGCTGCATTCATTCATTTCTAAATCTTAAACACAATAACCACAGTAAATGAAAATTTGGCAAGTGATATGTCAGCAACCATTTAAGCGACACACATACTGTCAACAGCATTTTCTTCATACAGCTCTGAGCTTTTGTATCAGGTTAAGTATGTCTGCCTATGCCACTTGATTGTTGAGATATTTTGAGAAATATGAAATTTATTACAATAAAAATAAATAGTATACAAATAGCATTTGGTGTTGCCTTAGCTGCACTAGACAGCACAATTGTGTTTGCCATCATGTAAGCTTTAAGAACAAATCTTCTAATACCTTGTATGCAGCATAGTGTTGGAATTATTAGTGTAAATATGAAGAAAAAATATTTGACTCCTAGAGGTGTCATTGGGATGTAACTGCAGAAATGCCTGGAGGCATTATTAGGCTGTAAGAAGTTAATAAATAACATGCAGAGACAAGATTTATACTCCATGAGGTGTATATCTCAAGTAAATTTCTACAGAATGCCCGTGTACCATATGGCACACTAATCATTATAATTAACTCATTAGCACTTAAATATCCTTGAGAAACATAGTGGTGTGGAAGAAAGAAAAATGCAAACATAATGTGATATTATAGTGGGCACTTTACATTAACTTCACCACTAGGATAACGAATGAGAACTATTTGCATCAGAAATAAGCAGTTTTCACCCATTAAAAGACATCTTTAATGGCTGAACTTCAATTCTCATAATCTTTTTCCAGTTCTGGAATAGTTCATACATCTGTATAGTTTCTTCAGCATTCTGCCATACCTGCAGATTTTAACCAGCCTATTTACAGAAAACATCTGATCTTTCTTTTGAGACATTTTTCCTACCCACCAGTTTTTTCTGGCAACATGACTTCAGGAGTCTCTCTGCATCTCTTTTCTAACAGAATTATTAGAGTGTCTGTATTCAAATAACAGGACTGGTAGTTACATGTATGGCTACACTTTTCCCTGAAGTTTAATATATTTGTTTTGCACATATGCTTTTGATTTCTTCTGTACACCGTACCATCTCTCCCACAAGCTACACAGGATTTTAGTTTAGCTACTTGACAAACAACTTCAGCTTCTGTATTGGGACTTTCCCATACCTTTTGCATTCTCACTTTATCTCTAATCCATAAATCTGGTAGTGTTCAGCAATTTCTTTCACATTATTATTTTTTCCTCTGCTGCCTTCTTCCCAGGATTTCCTTTACTTTATGCTGATTCTGAAGCATCAGTAATGAACATGACATTATTTGACATTAAACTTCCAAGAAAGTCCAGCTGGTATAATATCCCAGTTTTAATGGAGACCAAGGGAGAACTTGATAAGACAGAGTCCTTGAAGTAGAGTATCCATATATTCCATAGTAATCAATTATATTCTTTACTGTTAGTATACTTCTTCTCTTTTAAACAATGAGACTGGGGATGGCGTAGAGTAGATATTGCATTTACAAATTCCTGTTTGTACAAACATCTTCAGAATTATTAGCTTATGCATTGTGAACCATTATTAAGTGCACCAATACCAGATATCCTTTTGATAAGATGTTGCTTTTCCACTGTGGATTGCATTTATTCATATGCCACTCAAACTAAAATAGTAAGATAATTCAGTTAAGTATAGATATTTGAAAAATAAGACTGAAAGTGCTATTCTTGCACTAACATGTCAAACATTTTGTCTGAGTGTGATATCTGGTAGCTGGAAGAGGTTATTAATGGGCACATAGCTCCCTATTGAGTATCTACCAATTCTAATTGTTTTACTTCATATTATTTCTAACAATATATTAATCACTGGAACTGTATTATGTTAAAATTCAAAAAAATATATATGTTAATTACTTCTCAGTATTTCTTTCTGACAGTCAACACTACAGAGTTTTGCTGTTCCAGGTGCATTTTCAGGATTTCAAAGTAAGATTTGTTTTTACTTCTGGAATATCAAAGCAGTCATGTTCATATTGTTGTTCAGTGACATACATATTATTGAGAACCCACTCATGTTTCTATCTACTCATCTTATAACAATGTCCATTTCTAGCAGAGATCCCAAAGAACTAATCAATATCAGGGCAGTTATTCCTTTCATGCTTATAGCCAAACACAATGAAAGCCTTAATTACAATGTACCATCATCCTGGATCCTTTCTTTTTATAGGAGATTATGGTTTAATTTTCAAATATATTATTTCTACCAACATGCCCTGTCTTTATCTTTTACTTTTTTTATTTGACCAATTTTTATTTTAAACTTCTTTTCACCAGTTAATTATTTTAGCTGTGCAGTAGCAATTTCACTTGCTCTGTATGCATCCACATATTTTGCCAATGTTAGTTCTGTTTCTCTTAACAGTCTGTTCTTGGTTAATCTTTTCTTAGACTGTAAATTATTCTGCCCCTTATTAAAGAATTATACACATCTTCATGTTCACGGGCCTGTTCTTCAGTTCAGTAACCCAGACATCTACTGTCTCTGTGAGACTTGATGCTCTTGAAAAATAAAATAAATGTCATATCTAACAAATGTCAAGTTCTTTTTGGACTGCAAGTAATTATAAATAATCCTCTAGTTCACTATTATTTTATATTTTTCTTATCAGGAAATGTAACACAGTTAAATGCCTTTATAGCTTCCTCCACAGTAGCATCCAAGAATCTGGCAAACTTATACTTTTTAGACTTTTTAACTATTCCAGTTGCAGTGGTAAATAAACCAAGGTTCTGAATCCAAAGTTTCCAGTTTTAGCAATGTTTCCTTCATGCAGTACAAGAGCTTCAGGAGGCTACACAGCCATTTTTGTCACTGAGAATTATAATTCTACAGTTGTAAAGAATTTCTTCAAAATTAATATATTCATTTATGCTGACAAGCATATTTACTCAGTTATGGGAGATATTCTATCAGTTCTGGCCATGCCATGTAAGGAAGTTAAAAAAATAATGCACACATTCATCACTTTATATTCTAAAGTCCTTGAGGTCTATATTAAAAATGGATTTCTCTAGAACATCCATATCACCTCATTAGCAATTAAAGGTATATACCTATATGTTGAAAATGAGAGAAAACTGAATTGAGAGTTAGGGAACTGACATCAGCTTGAGGGAGATGCAGTGTGTCATATGATAAAAACAGCATAGCTGTCTGTAATGTAATATCGAAGTAAAGAGAAATATGTTAGCAGTGTGGTTCTGGTAGTAAAAGAAGCATTGAAGCAAGGTTTACAGTTTTTTCTAAGGCATTTTCGGTAGTTATTTAATTCAAATAAAATGACTTTCTTGTATACTAAACAAGACGATAGGGCAGTTACTCACATTCATCATGTACTTTCTTAAACTGTTATGCTTCAGTCTTTTTTATTTGTCAGTTACATAGTCAAGAAATTGAGGTTTTCTTTAGAGAAATTCAAAGGTACAAAATGTGGTACAAGAAGTATTAAGGTGGAATTGAGACAACACAAGGCCCTCTTCTGTTTCAGGTTTAAAAGCTGGAAATTACCTCAGAAAATCATCATTTATATAAATGAAGAATATATAGAAGGGTTATGAATTAATTTATTGTGGTAGGAAAACCATGGAAGAATGTAATGGAAAATATTATGATGAAATAAAAGAAAAAAAATGGCGTTGAAGGAGAGAAAGGTATAGGGATTTTTCAGGAACATTTTCTTCCACTGGGATAAGGGTATTTTGGACATAAAACCTAGCTTTATTGGACAAAGGTATGGTGCGGTGATTGCTATGCTTATTTGAGAATGTCTGGATTCTTCAGCATATCGATCTCAGCTAGAGTGTGTGAGCAATCCTTTTGTCCTCCTCTCCACAGAGTCCCTAGTAACAAGTGATTTAGTATTGGTCCCTTTCTTCTAGATGGAGCTCTTGTAGTAGGACTCTGTTAAGGCACCCCACTAGGATGGGTGAAATAGCATCTCCCACTCAGCCTCATCCATCACTGGCTGATTCCACTAGCAGATGGGTTGTTAACTGAAATCAGGTTGTTTGACACATAGTGAAGACCAAAATGCCTATGCTGCAGAGCTAGCACAGAATGCTATAGTTAGTTATTATTAGTATTAAAGCGTGACATATATTTTTTTTCTGAAAGAGATAACGCAGGGAATAGTTTGTGTTGTTCTTTTCCACAGAGGTGCGCCAAATCCATTTTTTCTATTTTTTTATCATTGTTTTGCCATAGCTGCATTAGAGCTAGTCTTAGAAAAATGAGAAAATAACATTTAAGCAGACATCTTTTTTCCCCTGGACATAATCATATGTTATACTATGAACTATAGAAATCCTACATTTGAGCAGCTCTCTTAGCTGTTATTGATTGAAACCCCTGCAGAACACACTTCCAGACAACAAGATAATTTGTTATGGAATTTATATGATTTGTAACTCGCTTCTATAGAATTAAGGTTTCTGCCTTTTGACTTGCATCACAGGTGTGAACAAAAGCAATGTTACAATCTTGATGGAAGTAAGCTGTTTCTGCTATTCAAAATATGTAATTAAACATTAGAATCACAAGCCAAAGTACATATCAAACGTGTCAGGTTGATTAATCTTTCATTTGGGTATTCATATAGTTATACTGATACTTCACTGTAAGCACCATGATTTATCTGTTATTAAATGCAGAAACAGTGTTTTATTGGAATTCGAACTGTTTTATTTTATTCCTTCTGTTTTATGAGTGTTTTATTATATGTCTTAACTGTTCATTTCTACCATTCATTTTTAAATTCTACTTACTTTATTAATTGTACATTCAAACATAAAAGTACCTTAATAAACTTAAAGCTGAAATAAAGGCTGGATTAATTAAAACTCAGCTATCTGGCATAATTCAAACTCTTGCAGGAGGGTCACACTTGCTCAGGATATCCTCATCCTATTATCACAAAATGACAATATGTTGTCAGCATTTAGACAGCACCCCAAATGCAGTGCTCAGGTTCTGACTCAGATGTAGTAATTACTAGCCTCCATATATTTATTTATTTATTTTATTTTATTTTACAGTTGTTGACCAGGAAGTCTGACTGAGTATATGCCCATTTTTAGCGGAGGCCCAGGGAGAAAAGCTCCATATATTCAGACATATGAGATTTACATAATATAAGAGTACAATCTAGCATATCAGATGAAAAAAGAAACAGTATAATTATAGTAAAGACACAGTTCAACAGGAGAAATGACCTATATGTCAGAGTATAATATCACAAGGGAGGCTCCATATATTCAAACAAGCAAAATTGCACATAATGTAAGAGTATAATCTAGCATTTCAGAGGAAAAAAAAACAGCGTATTTATAGCAAAGACACTGTCTGACAGGTAATGACATATGTCAGAGTATAATAACAATATAAGGTACAAGACATTTGCCTAGTAGTATTAATTTCTCACATAGAGAAAAGAGTAAACATCGTACTGCAATCATCTGCTAGTTAAAGGATAGGAAATAGTAATGAAATACTGATAACCTGTTGACAGCTAATAGTAGAGGTGGCAGCTAATTAGTGGTACAGGAGAAGGGGGGGGGGTTACTTGGTGTATGGACAAGGACATAGCCAGTGAGATTTTAGGTGTGCTTTAAGAGCATTTTTGAAGAGACTGTTGGAAGGGAGGGTAGTTATGGCAGTGGGAAGTGAGTTCCAGATTTTGGATGTGGAGTAGGAGAATAGTGCTTCCCCTGCAGAGTTGTTGTGTTTGGTGACTTGGAGTAGATTTTTGTTGCAGGAGTGAAGGGGTCTGGAGGATTGGTAGGGTTGGAGAAGTGTATGAAGTGAGGGAATTTTTAAGAGGGTGGTTTACAAGTTTATGAGCAAAGGTAAGTTGGGTTAGGTGTAGGGGTTGAGGGAGCTCAAGCCAGACTAGGTTTCTAAGGGAGACATAGTGGTGACTGCGGTGGGAGTCCCCGATGCAAATTTTGCAATTTTATTGTAGCAGGCTTCAAGTTTCTTTAGGTCTGATTGTCAAAGATTTGTGAGTATGGGTGATGCATAGAGTAGGGTTGAGATTAGTTGGGAAGTTGCGGTACAGATTCTGGCTGGTTTGGTTAGGTATTGTTGGTTTTTATACAAGGCACCCAGTATTTTGTGGACTTTTTTTTATTGTGAGTGATATATGAGTGTCAAATTTGACTTTGTTGTCAATCTGTACACCAAGTAGCTTAGTGTGGTCTGTTGGTGAGATGGAAGTGTTGTCTTTGGCAAGTATGTTGAAATGGGGGATGTTTGGGGTAGATTTTGAGGGTTGAAAGATGAGGAGTTTGGTCTTATTTGGGTTGAGGAGGAGTTGAGCATTTAATAGCCAACTTTCAACAGAAGAGAAAGATGCTTGCGTGATCTGTTGTAGTTCTGTTAGAGTTGGTGCTGAGCAGATGAGAGTGGAGTCATCTGCATACTGTATGAGGGAGGCATGTTTGGTGACGGTGTGCAGGTCATTGGTAAAAATGGAGAAAAGCAAGGGGCCATGGATGGAGCCTTGGGGAACCCTGAGAGTAACAGGGAGGTGAGGGGATAGATCATTGCACCAAACAAATGACTGTTGGTGGCTGTGTAGATAGCTGTGGAACCAACTGATGGCAGGTATGGAAAAGGAGAGGTTGGAGAGTGCAGAGAGTAGATCATGTGATACAATATTAAAAGCCTTTGATAGGTCAAGAAATACAGCAGAGGAGAAAAGGCCATTGTTTTTATGTTGGAAAGTGGTGTTAGTGAAGGAGAGCAAAGCAGTCGTGGTGCTATGGTGTGGTCTGAAACCATGCTGTGTGTAGGAGAGGAGATTATTGTCTAGGAGATAATTGGAGATCTGTGAGTTGATACATTGTTTGAGTATCTTGGAGAGAGGCGAGAGGATGGCAATGGGGCGGTAGTTGGAGATGTCTGTTGAGGGGCTGCCTTTGCGTAGGGGTATGATGTGGGATATTTCCATAAGGTTGGCACATAGGACTCAGATATGGAGTGGTTGATTAATATGGAGATGGGATAAGCTAAAACATCAGATGCTATTTTTAGGTATTTTGAGGTCAGGTTGTCAACTGCTAGCCTTGTGGGTTTAAGTTTTGCCAGTAGTTTTTTATGTTGGAGGTGAGTACTGTGGAAAGGAAGAAAGGAGGGAGGGGTGGAGTTGGTTTGGGTGTGGGGGGTGTTGATGTAGGGAAGCGTTTTTTAGTTAGGGATAGAACGGTCTCTGTAAAATATTTGTTGAGTCAGCTATGGTACAGGTGGAGACAGGGGTGGTTGGTGGGGGGGGGTTACCTTCCCTGGGCAGAGGATAGAGTTAATTGTGGACCAGAGTTGCTTTGGGTTGTTTTGGGTGGAGTTTAGGGATGTCTGATAGAAAAGGGCTTTGTCTGCTTTTACTTGCTTTTTGATTTTGTTACATAGTTCAAGGAATAGTTGCCTATCTGAGGGGTTTTTGGTTGTGCACCATTGTTCCCATATTTTATCCCTGGATTTCATAAGGTCTTTGGTGTTTTTTTGTAGCCGGGGGATTTTTTAGTTCAGATTTTGGTGCATCTTTGGGGGCATGGGAGTTAAGGATTTTGAGGAAAGTGCTGTTAAAGTAGTGGGCTGCTTCATCTAGGTTGAGGTATTATAGGGGTGACCAGTTTATTTTTTGTAGGGAGGTGGTGAAGGAGTTGAAGTTGAATTTAGCTTTGTAGCGAATGTGTCGGTGGACAATGGGTTTGCTGCTATTTACGTGGTGTTTTAGTAAGAAGGTTGAGGAGTGGTCACTTTGGGAGTCAGGTAAGGAGCCTGCCAGGTAAGAGTGAGGATCTTTGTTGACTAGGGCCCAATCAAGAATGGTGTGATTATTGGGGTTTTTATTTATCCTGGTTGGGGATTGTATAAGCTGTGAGAAGCCATGGAGATCTAGGTGGAGTGCTGGGGGTTTACTATTGCAGGATATCCAGTTGATGTTAAAGTCACCGAGTATGATGGTTTCTTGGGGTAGGGAGAGATTGGCCCAGTTTAACAGGTTTTCAAAGGGGGGTATATTTTGGCCTGGAGGGAAGTAGCAGCCTATTAAGTTGATTGCTTTCTTAGGATTTAATTTTAGTGTAGCATAGAGGATTTCTTCCTTGTCAAGCTGGGGAGCTGACTGGGTGAGAATTTGGATATTGAGGTGATGTTTATACATCAGTGCCACTCCTCCTCCTTTTCTGGATATTCTATCCTTGCGGAGGATGTTATATCCAGGTGGGAGTATTTCTTCACTTTTGATGTGAGGTTTAAGCCAAGATTCGGTTAGGATAAGGATGTCAGGAGAATACAGGTGTATGTATGCCTGGAGGTCTTGGATTTTGTTACAGATGCTTCTGATTTTAAGAGACATAATGAGGAGGTCTGTTGGCTTTTTATTAAGTGTGATTTGGGTGATAGGGGAGCTATTTAGAGGGGGGTTTGTGGAGCGGTTCAAGAAATTGGGGCCAGGGTTAGGGTGCACGTCTCCACTGAGAGTAAGTTTAGAGAAAATGCGGAGGATATGTTTTACATATGCAGTGAAATGCATGTGGTATTTTAAGAATAATTTGCATTCAGATGAGGTGCGGGCTTGGTAATTAGGAAGGTGTGGTGGAAGGAGGCATTTTGGGGTAGGAGTAGTGAAATTGTGTGGTGGGAATTTGAGAGGGGTAGTTGACAGAGTGCAATGGAAGTGGTTGGGAGAACTGACTGAAATGTCTTTGTAAGATGTAGTAAATGCTAAAATAGTGCAGCAAAGGATTATAATTGTAGTAGTTAGTGACATGACTGTGTTGAGATTAGGATGTATGATAAGTAGGAAGGAGGAGTAGAGGGGTGGAGATTATGGGATGAATAATATTAATATTAAAATGCACTAACATTAAAAAAAATCCTAAGGGCATAGAACACAAACTTATGTTTGATAAGCTGTGAAACCCAAGCCTATAAAATATAACTTTATTTACCAAGAAGGATGGAATGGGGGCCTAAATGAAACAGATGGCACAGAATGACTGAAAGCTAGCTAACAATGAAAAATTGGTTCAATTTCCTTCTTTACGCAGCTTATCTTGTTGTTGTATTATACCTAGACATTCTAAAATTGCAGATAGTAGTACGTGCATTGATTCCTAAGAAGAACAGTGAGAAAATACATGGATAAACACACTGCAAATGATAGAAACCATTTTCTGTAACATTTACAGTGAAACCTTACTTAATGTTCACTGGAGTCAATAACAATTGGAGCTATGTTATGATGGCACAAATTAATTTTTTAGCAGTGATACTGGATTTCTATAATCAGCAATTCTCTCAATGTTTATTCAAAAAATGTATTCACTGATTTACATACAGCACATTTAGCTTTAGTTCCTCTGTGATGCCTGTGGTTGTGCATTAGCAGCTGAGTTAATGTCATTTCAGAGACTAAAATGATCTTGTGAGATATAACCTTCTGTCCAGGTATTTAGAATGATACATGCTGATGGCAAAATCTGACATTATCCCAGATAGGTAGACAAGTAAGAAAACAATGTGTGCTGTGTTTGCATAAAAGACATTTAAGAGCTATCTTCTTGTGCAAACTATAGGGTTTCACCTGGCCACAACATCTTCCTGTTTACATTTTTATTTGCACAACAGTAGCACAGTGACTGGTGTTTTACCTTCCTACAAACTACCTTCAGAATAATCAGACATTGCATTCCTCCATCATACCACTTACATTCTTTGCAGTCTATATGTTTGCCTCCCATACAGAAATGCCCCTGTGCATTGCTCAGTTTCCCATCTGCCACTCCATTTGTGCATATGTACATGAAGTAAGCCAATGATGAGAATCATCCTCTGACAGCATGGTTTATCACAATCATAGGTTAGTACTAGGCTAGCTGATGTTTAGGGCCATTTTAAGCCTAGCCAATTACCCTATGTGAGAATCAAGCCCTGCACCTTGTGTTCATAAGGTAAATACCTTAACCATTATGCCAACCTCCCACCACCATTTAGTAAACTACATAACTCCAAACCCTTGTATCTTGCATATCAAATATGAAAACAGTAATTGTAAAGAAACATTCTTTGAAAGGAGGGCTAAATAGTTTGTTTTCTGTTTAAAAGATAGATATCATAGAAGTGCTTATATTATTACATAGCTCATAAAATGGAGCCAATGCAGTTCAGATTCCCCGGGATAATTATTTTCTATGTAAAGCAGACATACCTGTAAATAAAACTAAATGTAGAATTAAATATTCATACCAATAAATGGCATCCTGTTTTTACAAGACTTGTTTTGTCTCACTTATGAAAAAACAAAGTAAATGCTATTTTCAAACAGATAATACATTGTAAGATCTTAAAATCTCCATAATGGTAAAGAGAGATGCTGTAAGATATTAATATTGCTACAATGGTGAGAAGAGCTTGTTACTGTAAGACACTGAGATCACCATGGTGGTGATGGGTGACACATAGTATAATGAGAGCACCATGGTTATTTACAGATCATATGGAAGCAAAACAGTCACTATGTAAAACTAACTGGAGTGAGGTGTTCAGTAGAAAAACTAAAGATGGAAAGTGGAAATTTTTGAAAGAGAAATTGTTTGAGTGCAAAAAGTCAAAAAAATGTTTAACATCGGGATCTAGACATACAACATCAAGGGGATATATTTCCATAAGAACAAGATATCTGATTAAGATAAGAGACAAAAAATATATAAGACATGGAAGAGAGGTCAAACTACAACTTTGAAAACTGAAATAAACAAGCTGAAAAAACAGATTAAGCATAGTGTGAGGCAAGATCAAGACAAATTTGAAGAAAATTTATTTAAAGATATTAAGCATAATAAGAAACCTTGTTATAGATACATAAGATGTGGAAGGAGTAAAGACACACAAGTTGATAAACTGTGTGCAGATTCTGAAATTTATTCTCAGACACAGCAGATTAAAGATATATTTACAAAATCTTATTCAAAGCAGTTTGGCTCCACAAAAGGGGTGATAAGTTATCATAGTGACATCCGGGTAACCCCAGATACTGGAATCAGATTATATTAAAAAAGAACTGTGCAAACTGGTTCCAAACAAAGCACAGGGAGGAGATGGAATTAGTAACAATGACCTGAGAACACTTCAGCAAGAGCTTACAGTACCGTTATATCTATTATTCACTAGGTCGTATAAATATGGGGAGATTCCTCAAGATTGGGGACATGCGCTTATTAAACTGTCTTTAAGGGAAAGGGAAGTAGGACAAACCCAGAATCATACATACCCTTAAGTCTACTTTCATGCTGTTGAAAATTAATGGAGAAGGTAACATTGGCTAAGTTACTGTCAGAACTGGACAGGTTGGGATTTGAAACTATCAGAACTGGACAGGTTGGGATTTGAAACCATATATCAGCATGCATATGTTGAAAATAGATTTATTACCACCTGTAACATGATGTTTTATACCAATATAATAATAGCTATGAATGAAAAATTGTGCTGTGATATAATTTATATAGAGCAACTGGACAGTGAAATCCTTGGTTACAGTCAGGGTGTCCCACAGGGCTCTGTCCTAGGCCCTTACTTGTTTACATTGCATCTTTCAGACTAACTTTTTCATCTGAGGTGTTCTACAGTCTATACTCAGACAACCTGAAATTGTGTAAACTGATTACAAGTGTTACAGATAAGGCACATCTGCAAAATAACTTGACTAAATTGACCATTTGGGCACAAGATAATAATATGCTAATAAATACATCAAAAACTAAGCCTATGAGATTTGGGAGACATAAACTGGATGGTGAATATTTAATACAGCACACAGTGATTGAAACTGTATACTCATTTGAGGACCTGGGTATATGGGTAGATTCAGCTATTCACCAATTGGTTAATGATAGTTATAGAACTATAGGTTGTATAAAAAGATTTATAAAGTCTAGGAAATTAAAAATAATGAAGTCATTGTTTGTTAGTTACATTAGACCCAAACTTGAGTATGGAATAACAATATGGAAACCCTATAAGAAGACAAGCATGAGTAAACTGGAAAGAGTACAGTGGAAATATACCATGGATGTGAAAAATCTAAGTTATTATGAAATACTAAAATGTCTGAACTTGTACAGTGACTCTTACAGATATCTAAGAGGAGATCTTATTCAGGTATATAGGGAATTTAGGGACAAGTACTCTGGGAATGTTTAGGGTTAACAAAAAGTACTAGAGAATCATCAGACAACCTATGTAGAAGATTCTATAGGAATGAGAAGTGTACTGATTGGTTCTCTGACAGAGTAGCTGATGCATGCAAAAGGCTATCAAATTACATTTATTTTATTTATTTATTTATTTTACATTTGTTCACTGGGATAGTCCGACTGGATGCATGTCCATTTTCAATGGAGGCCTGGGGAGGAAAGCTCCAAGGGTAAGCAGATACAGCATTACATAATACCAGCATTACATATTACAAACAGGCTATTTACAGAGATTACATAAGTAAGCAAGTTAAACAAGTTCCACAGGTTAAAGTTAATCCCGAGCAAAAGTCAGGATTAAATTAAATTACACAGTAAGCTAGTTAACAGATTTTTACACATTCTAGAGAGAGTTAGCCAGGTTTGATACATTGACATAGCCAGTTAAGTGACAAATGTTGTTTGAGTCTAGTTTTAAATTGACCTAAGGTGGAAAGTAAGGTAATATCAGCTGGAAGAGAGTTCCAGGATCTACTTACAGAGTTTGTAAAGAGAGAGTCACCAGCTGTGTTATTAATTTTGCTAGTCTGAATTAATAGTTTGTTAGAGGATCGAATTGGTCTAGGATTGTTATAGGGGGTGATAATAATTTTAAGTGCAGGAGTATTGTCCAGATTATAGAGGATTTTATAGGCCATAATCAGTTGGTTATACTGGATTAGGCAGGGTAGTTCAAGCCACCCAAGCTGATTTAGATTGATGCAATGATGTGTCCTAAAAGGCAGCCCAGTTGGAAACCTGGCAATGTGGTTGTAGCAAATTGAGAGTTTGTTAAGGACAGTCTTGTTTAAATTCGAGAGTAGAGGGGATGCATACAGAAGGGTTGAAAGAAGGTGAGAGCAAGCTATGGCAATTTTAGCTGGAGGGATTAGGAAGGCTTTTATTCTGTAAAGTGACCCTAGTTTTTTATTCATGGCTTTGATAGTTTGGTTAACATGAAGGTCAAATTTTAGATTATTATCTATGATGACACCTAATAGTTTTGTAGAGGGGTCAGGGGAGATTATTGTGCCATCATTTAAATTTATGGTAAAGGTGAAAGCAGTAGACCTAAGTGTTGGTGAAAATAACAGCATTTTTTTTGGGGGGGATTTAGGATCAGACGACATTCAGAAAACCAGTTTTCTATTGTATTAAAGGTGGTCTGGGTAGCTGACCATAACTCTATAGGAGATGTGGCCGAGCAAATCAGAGTAGAGTCATCAGCATATTGGATACAGCTGACTTTTGGGATGACAGTATAAAGGTTGTTAATGTAGATGGAGAACAGCAAGGGCCCTAGTATAGAGCCTTGTGGTACTCCAAGGGTATTAGGTAGAAGGTTAGAGAGTTTGTTCTGCCAGAGGACAGCCTGCTGTCAACCATTCAGGTAGGATTGAAACCATTGAAGGGCTCTAGTATCTAGACAGAATGTTTGCAGGGTGTGGATTAAAAGTTGGTGATCAACCATATCGAATGCCTTGGAAAGATCCAAGAAGAGGGCTGAGGATATATAATTATTGTTGCGATTATGGTTTATAGTGTTGGTAAAAGCTAGGAGGGCTGACATAGTGCTGTGATGAGGACAGAAGCCATGCTGAGTGTCTGCCATACGGTGATTCTGGATTAGGTGGTGCATGAGTTGTCTATGAATAAATTTTTCCATAATCTTTGCAAGTGGAGAGAGTATAGCTATTGGTCTATAATTGGAGAATTCAGTAGAGCTGCCTCCTTTGTGAAGTGGGATTACGTAAGATATTTTCCAGATAGTGGGAATTTTAGCTTCTACTGTGGTTTGATTGATTAGTTTTGAGACGGGGTAAGCAATAGCATCAGCTGATTTTTGTAGGTACTCTTCAGGGAGTTGTTCAGCAGAAAGTGTAGTGGGTTTTAATTTTTTGATCAAGGTATGGATAAGTGAAGTGGCAATTGGTTGGAATCTGAATGCTACTAGGTTTCTAGGGGTGCTACTTTCAGGACCAGGGGAGATAGGAGGTAGTTGGCTAGGTAGGGCTTGAATTGTCTCAGTAAAGAATTGGTTAAAACTGTCAGAAACATCTTCAGGGGTTTTATCAATAGTAGCAGCAGGGATTGGGGTTGAAGTTTGTTCAGAATGTAATACATTATTTAAACCTGCCCAAAACTTCTGAGAGTTATTTTGATTTACTGTTTGTAAATTACAGTAGTATTGTTTTTTGTCTTGTAAAATAGATTTTTTAGTTTTGTTCTTGGATTGCCTGTATTTAATGTGATCTTGGGGGTCTTTAGAAGAATGCCATAAAGCCCATGCTTTGTTTCTAAGGGTAATTTTGAGTTTAGACTCTTTAGAAAGCCATGGCGCAGTTTTTGCCTTTGTTCTCTTTGAACAGACAGGTGCATGCAAATCAAGATTCTCAAGGAATTTGTTGTTAAAGTATGCTACTGCTTCCTCTAAGGGGACGTGTTTTAGAATAGACCAATTAAATGAGTTTAGTTCTTGTTGGAATTTGGCAGAGTCAAAGTTTATATTGTTTCTAACCTTTCTGAGTAAGGGTTGTTGCAAATTAATGGCTTTTTGCTTAATTACATATGTGAGAAGGTGATTGCTTAGGCCATCAGGGAGGGTACCAGATGTGTACAGTTGGGGGTGACTATTTATTAGTACCCAGTCAAGTATGCTTTCTTTTTGGTTGGGTTTACCTATCCTGGTAGGGGTGGATATGATTTGTGTAAATGCATGCAGGTTAATTTGGGTGTTTGGGGATTCTGAGGAACAGGTGCCCCAGTCTATGTTAAAGTCTCCAAGTAGTAGGATTTCTTGGGGGTAGTGACATGATAGCCAGTGCAGGATATCTTCAAGTGTAGATATATTGTTACCTGGGGGGATGTACATACAGATGATATTAATGCATTTATTTTTATTAAGTTGCAATTTGGTGGCAATAATCTCTGAGTTATTAATCTGAGGTGGATGTATTACATCTATGGTGACATTCAACTCAGATTTATAGAGTACAGCTACCCCACCCCACCCCTTCCTGGAAGCACGATCCAGCCTGTGTATGTTGTACCCAGATGGTAACACTTTATTGTCTGTAGTGTTAGGTTATAACCAGGTTTCAGATAAATAGAGAATCTCAGGGGAGTGGACATCCAGACGTGCATGCAATTCATGTACCTTGTTATTAATGCAAGCAATAGTTTAGATATTTTTAAGACCAGCCTGAACATTTATTATGGGAACAAGTGTTTTGGTATATTGAAGCAAGCACTAGTTTATATATTTTTAAGAACAGTCTGGGCATGTATTATGGGAACAAGTGTTTTGGTATACTGGCAAGCTAGAAGGGCATTTATGCCCGTGCTTGAAATATCTGTGTGTATGTATGTATGGATGTTGTAGGTAGGTCACAAGTTTAAAGATAACTAAGATCACCATGGTAATGAGATGAAATTACATACTGCAAGATATTAAGATTATCATAGCAATGAAGGACCCTTGTAGTGAGCCAAAGTTATGTTGTAAAACATGAAGATAACCATGGCTGTTAGAAGACGTCACATGCTATAGTATACTGCAATCACTGTAGTGATGAAGGGAGATCATGTACTGTACAATATTAAGATCACTGTGGTGGTAAGTAGAGGTCATATCCTGTATAATGTTGAGATCACCATTGGTTGTGAGGGGACAGTATATACAGTAAGATATTAAGATCTTCATAGTGGTGAGGTGAGGTCAGACACTACAAGATATTAAGATAACTATGGTTATGACTTTACATCACATACTGTATGATATTATGATCACTATGTTGATGAGTGAAGGTCACACACTAATATATTAAGACTATTATGGTGCTGTGGGGAATTCACATACTATAAGACATTGAGATAAGCATGATGGTGAGGGGAGGTCATATACTGTAAGATATTAAGATCACCATGCTGGTGAGGGGAGGTCATATACTGTAAGATATTAAGATCACCATGCGGAGGTCATATAAGATATTAAGATCACCATGCTGGTGAGGGGAGGTCATATACTGTAAGATATTAAGATCACCATGCTGGTGAGGGGAGGTCATATACTGTAAGATATTAAGATCACCATGCTGGTGAGGGGAGGTCATATACTGTAAGATATTAAGATCACCATGCTGGTGAGGGGAGGTCATATACTGTAAGATATTAAGATCATCAGATATTAAGATCAAGAACCCACACTGTGAAAGTAGCAGACTCCAAATCCGACTTCAGACCAGTGACAAGTGGAGTACCACAGGGTTCAGTCCTGGGTCCTCTCCTGTTTGGTATCTACTTCTCTGAAATACAGGCTAACACAGAAGGTCTTTGGCTAATGAAGTTTGCAGATGACTGCAAACTAGGAGCCATAATCGAAACTCCTAACAATGTGGACATCCTACAAAAGGGCCTCCCTGAGACAGGTCCCTGGTGTCAAAGCCATGGCCTCAAGCTCAATGCCAAAAAGTGCATTGTCATCCCCTTTGGTAAAAACTCTGTATCCATAAACTACAACATAGGCGGTAGTATATGTAACACCAAAAGTGTGATAAGAGACCTTGGGACACAGGTGAACAGTAGTCTCTCCTTTGATAATCACATCACCACAGTAGGCAGGAAATCCTTCTACATGGCACACCTCATCACAGAAGGTTTCTCACGCAGAAAAAAAGAGGTCATTGTTCCCCTCTACTCATCACTCATTAGACCCATTATAAAGTACAACGCCCCTTTTGGTATGTACCTCACAAGACATCTACAACTGGAATGGCCACAGAAATACCTCACAAAGAGGATTACCAGCCTCAAACAGATGCCCTACGCAGACCGTCTCTCAAAAAACTCCAGCTTTACTCAGTTGCATATCGCCTACTCAGAGGTGATCTCTGCCTAACATACAAAGCTATGTCAAACCCAGAGCTGTTGGACATGCTCCACTTAAAGAAATCCCAATCCCTCCGAGCTACACGCTCTAGGGACCTAAACCTTGTCACCACAATAAACAGAACTTGCCTGAGGGATAGATTCCTGTCCCAGAGACTTCCCATACTCTGGAATAAACTACCTATCTATATCAAACAAAGCTCCTCATTAGCACTCTTCAAGAAAAATCTTGATGATTGGATGGGAAATAGGAAATTCACCCTGGGGATCACCTCTGTGGCTCTGCTCAACAGTGGCACAGGAAAATAATTTTCTTGGGTGGCAAAAACCAGGGTACCATTTTGGCTGGGCTTGTATAGGCTAGGCTCTAGGGCTGATAGCTTAGTACCTACCTATGAACCTATGAACCATGCTGGTGAGGGGAGGTCATATACTGTAAGATATTATCATCACCATGCTGGTGAGGGGAAGTCATATAGTGTAAGATATTAAGATCACCATGCTGGTGAGGGGAGGACAGACACTTTAAGATACTAAGATCATAATGGTGGAAAAAGTAGTTCACATACTGTAAGGCATGTAGATCTGCATGTTGGTGAGAGGATGTTATATACTGTAAGTTCTAAAGATCACCATAGTTGTCAGGAGAGGTAAGATACTGTAAGATATTAAAATCATCATTATAATGAATGGAGGTCAGATAGTATAAGTGATTAGTTCCCCCAGATCTTTCGGTGTTAGAAGAAAGCCTTCCAGCTTAACAGTAGGAGTGGTAAACACTAGATAGCCTATCTACCACAAGAGGAGTGGTTTCTGACTTGGCTGTTTGGGCAGTTTTTCTATCCCTTTCAACTTTCTGGTTTAAAATTGTGTGTTTGAGTGGGTTTGCACTTGTTTACGCTCTGCTGATCCTGTTTTGGTATCCTGCAGACTACAAGAGCAACAGAATGGAGAAAGAGAGACTTTAAGTGCCTCCATTTTGATTTTTTCTGATTATACTGCTTTCTGCACTTAATTTAAGTTGTTTTTTGTTTCATTTAACTACATTGATTATAACTGTATTTGCTTTAATATTGCTGCATACTCAGGTGTGCTAGCTTGCACTGTATTTAAATTATATTACCAGTGCCAGAAAGTCTGCTTTTCAATTTTTCCCTTACATCTTGCTAGATCTCATCTCTCTTGCACTTTAATTAGCTTATTTACCTACCACTTCATCAGGCTTTTTGTAGTAATTATTGTTGCACACATAAGTGCTATCAGCACTAGATGTCCTATAAGGAAACAACTCCAGTACTTGGTAATGATGACCATCCCTCCTAGCATGTCTAAAGGTCAGTTTCCTGTGCTTTCTCCTATTAACGTGATGAACTTGGGCAGTCTGAGGCAGTGTCGCAACTGCCTCATGTACACAGACAACTCTCTCCTCTTACCTCACAACACTCAGACTTGTAAGAGACACGTTTATATCTCCAAATTGGAAGCCATGCACTCTCCAGCCAAGGAATAGCTGGTCAAGAGGAGAAGGTCAGCACCTGAACCACACCACATGGAACACAGAGCCCTGAAGAACACCAACCATCACAACCCTCACAGAAAACCACAAACCACATACCCACCTTAGCAGAGGCTCTCAATAGAAATCTATCGAAATAGCAGAAACCTCCAACGTAGAAACACACTTGACCACCACAACACAGCACAAACCACAAGACACATAGCTCACCTACACAGTATGCCCCTCAACCTAAGCCGCTAAGGCAAAACAACTTGCCCTATACAATAATCATAGGTGATTAATATACCAAATGAACCATGAAGCCAGGAATCCAGGACAACTTTCAGAACAGTCCTTGGTCAAGTCTGATTGTTTGCAAAAAAACAAACCTTGACAAAGTTGTGTTGAAAGCAACTGTTGTGCTTAACCTTCCATGGTTCATCATGGTACATTCATCAATAATCATAGGTGACTCAATAGTGAGGCACACTGATGTCCCACTCCCTAGGCTGAATAAGGAGAAGGTAACAGTCGGCTGTCTATCAGATGCCAGAATACGACTCATGACACATGCACTCAGGTCACTCCACAACAAGTACAAGTATGAGTCTGTCATTGCCCATGTGGGTGTGAATGACCTGAGATGTCCCTCCCTGGATTACATGAAAAGAGACATGGCGAAGCTCTCGGATTATGTGACACAGACAGGTATGACCCTAGCCCTGAGCAGTATCCTACCGTCAATCAGAATGATACCGCAGTACAAACAAAAAATGGTTGACTTCAACAATTGGCTAAGTTTCCGGTGTCATTCTAAGATGATACAGTATCTGCCTGCTTGGGATGACATTACTGACAGACGTCAATGTTTTGCCAGAGATGGCCTGCATCTGTCACCCCTGGGTTTCCAGGTATTGGCTAAGGTTCTTGCCACCCCTATAGTGCCTTTTTTAAGCAGTGTTCTAAAGACCAAATTACCACTGTAACAGCTATAAATAAATAAATGCAATCTGAGGGTCATGCTGCTCAATACTAGAAGTCTAAATCTCAAGATGCACTCGCTTGAAGCACTCCGCAAAATGGAGAACATCTACATTTGTGGTATAACGGATACCTGGTTTAAAGCATCAGATAGCATGCCTGCACTACCAGGCTATAACTCATTCCACATCTTTTGGTCCCAGAACATGGACCGAAACTCCAAAGGCTGTGGTGTCTCCAGATTCATAAAGGATATGCACATGTCCAGACTAGTAGCCCAGTATAATGTATCTGAGAAACTCCAGGTACAACTAACATTGGGTAAGATGGCGATTCATGTTGTAGCCTGCTATAGGTCCCCAACCATGTCCCAAGACTTTACTCCACATTCCTAAATGCCCAGAAACTATTAAGATCCAACCCAACACTCTCATACTAGGTGATTTCAACTACCCCTCCATCAACTGGGAAAACTCCTCATGCACCAATGCACTGGCGCAATGCTTCCTGGAATTAATCAGTTCCAATGCCCTGGACCAGCTCATTCTTACCCCCACTAGAGGAAGCAACATCCTTGATCTGGTTATTACTAGTACGTGCAACTGTTGCTCTACACCAATAGTCAGTTCCTCCCCTGGTTAGATCAGACCACTAACTAATCACCATGGAAATCCACATCTCACCTCCTGCAAAGGTATCCACCATGAAAAACTTCTCCAAAGCTGACTATGGACTCCAAAAAACAGAGGTGGCTAACGTCATGGCCCCATGCCAATGGAAAATAGATGCATGACTGCAGAATCATACACCAATGCTCTGTATGAACACGTACATAAATGCATGGAACTAGCCATATCCAACAGAACCAAGACGCTCTCCTCCAAAAAAAGGAAGCCAAGCTGGTGGTCCCCTGCCATTAATAAACTCTACAACAGATGGAGGAAACTGTTGCAGAAAAAGGTGAAGTCTCAAGACTGGAAAAATTCCCTTATTAGCCTCAAAAAAAGTTGAGATCCCTCATCAAAACCTGCAAAGCCAGCCATGAAGGCAGAATTGTGGCAGGCACTAAAAACAACCACAAAGCCTTCTATAGTTATATCAAGAATCTTCATGGCAATATCCAGATTTGCTCTGAGTTACTGCACAATGATACTTCCTATACTGAGCCAACAGATATTGCCAACATACTGGCTGTCAGATTCAGTGCCAATTTTATCCCTCTCTCCCCCAAAGGACCAATCTCAATATCAGAAGAATGCCAGGCACCCGGCATTACTGCAGTGCAGGTTAAAGCTGCATTGTCCAAGACCAAGAATACCGCTTCCATGGGACCTGACAATATCCCCGGCTGTGCTCTGCATGAATTGCAAAGTGAACTGGCACCACACCTGTGTGCCCTGTTCACTCACAGCCTCACCTCAGGCTTTGTCTCTACCAAATGGCGCACTGCTACAGTCATCCCTCTCCATAAAGGAGGAGCAACTATAGACCCTGGAAATTATCACCCCATTAGCCTGAGTCTGATATGTAAGACAATGGTATGGAGCACATCATCATGGACCTAATTAACAAGGATATAGGGAATCTCCAAATTCTAGATCCCATGCAATTTGGTTTTATGAAAGGTAAATCATGCCTGCTCAACCTGGTTGACTTCTTTGAGTAAGTCACCAGAGCTATGGATGAAGGTAAGGCAGTTCATACAGCCTACCTCGATCTGGCCAATGCCTTTGATACCATTCCTCACTCAGGAATTATTGATAAAGTCACCAAACTAGGCATCAACCCATATATGGTTAGGTGGGTTGCAACTGAATCACAGGTAGAACCCACAGTGTGAAAATAGCAGACTCCAAGTCAGACTGCCAACCAGTCTCGAGTGGAGTCCCACAGGGATTGGTCCTGGGTCCTCTCTTGTTTGGCATCTACTTCTCAGAAGTCCAGGCCAACATGGAGCCATTATTAACTCCCCAAGTGTTGCAAGCATCCTACAGAAAGGCCTCACTGAGACCAATGACTGGTGTCGAAACTATGGCCTTAAGCTTAATACCAAAAAATGCGTCATCATCCACTTTGGGAAAAACTCAGTTCTCATTAATTATCACATTGATGGGAGCCCACTGTATACTGATGGCATTATAAGAGATCTGGGGACACAGATTGACAGCAACCTCTCCTTCGACCACCACATTGCCACTGTGGTCAGAAAGTCATTCTATGTGGCACATCTTATTACCAAGGGTTTTGCATCCAGGAAGGAAGAGGTCATCATCTCTCTCTACTCTTCCCTCATTAGACCAGTCATAGAGTATAATGTCCTATTTGGCATGTACCTCACTAGACACCTGCAACAGCTGGAGAGGCCACAAAAGTACCTCACGAAGAGGATCCTAGGCCTTAAACAAATGTCCTACATGGACAGACTCAAAAAACTCCAGCTATTCTCTGTCTCATATCATCTACTAAGAGGCGATCTCTGCTTGACTTACAAAGCCATGTCTGACCCAGCTCTGTTAGAAATGCTACATCTAAAGAAATCCCAATCCCTCCACACCACATGCTCCAGAGACCTCAACCTCATTACCACAATCAACAGAACATGCTGGAGGGACAGGTTCATAACCCAGAGACTGCCCATGCTGTGGAATAGACTTCCATACATGGTCAAGCAGAGCACCTCTCTGGCCCTTTTCAAGAGAAATCTTCATGAGTGGATGGGAAATAGAAAGTTCACTCCTGGGATCACTCCAGTGGCTCTACTTGATAGAGGCACTGGGAACTAATGTCAGGTGGCAGAATGCTAGGGCACTTCTATGGCTTATGCTTGTAAAGGCCCCAGGGCCATTAGCTTAGTACACACCTATGAACATATGAACCTATGACGGTGATGAGAGGTCACATTCTATAACATATTAAGATCACCATGATGGTGAAGAGAAGTCAGATACTATAAGAGATTAAGATCACTATCATGGTGAGGAGAGGTCACATTCTATAACATATTAAGATCACCATGATCAGATATTGTAAGAGATTAAGATCACTATGGTGATGATGGAGGTCAAAGACTGTAAGTTATAAAAATTACCATGATGCTGAGGGGTGGTATCATATGATGGTGGGTGGATATCAGATACTGTAAAATATTAACATCTTTGTTGTGGTGTATGGAAGTCACATGCTGTACGATACTAAGATCATTACGGTGGTGAGGGATAATGCACTGCAACATTGTATATCATGCCATGGTGACTCAGGCAACATGTGATTTGTTAAGCTTTGGTCTCAAAACTGCCATTTCTGTAACTTTTTGAAAACTATACCTGCTGTAAGTCAAATCTCCTGTCCCCATCATTGCAAATCATAATCTTTTACCTTGATGCTTGGTGGGACAATGCATTCACTATACAAATCATTTCTTAGATTGACCCAGTGCAATGAAAATATTAAGTACAGATGAAATGTTAATACCTTATCTGTGCCTGTGTTCAGTGTTTACCACCTACTGTCATGAATAATTGGAAGACTTGATTTTCCTTTCGCTGATCTGATGCCTAAATTTTCCTCTTTAAGAAGTAAAATTGTGTTTTTCTATGGTCAAGGTAATTCTTAAGAATGCTCAGCTCTTATTTGTATGTTAAAACTAAACTGGCTTTACTGTAAATACCTCTGTACTAGATTACTGAAATGACTTATTTGGTCATGAAAGGGTAAAAAAGAAACTGCATACATCCAATAATGTCTGTTTTGGGAACTTTCACCTCTTTTAATCGTATGTAGCCATGGAGTTTTATTTTATTTATTTATTTTACTTTTGTTAACTGGGAAATTCCAACTGGACCAGGTCCATTTACAGTGGAGGCTCGGGGAGAAAAGCTCTGAAACATTGTTACAAAAAAAAACAAGAGAAGCAAATTTATGCAGTGTTATACAAAGGTCATTTAAATAATACAACATGGAGTTAGATTTTGCCAGACAAACACTGAAAATATATAAAATAATTGGAAAAAGACATTTTCCAGGAGAAACAGTCAGGAATTCCAATTAATGTGCAGGTGTATAATGATTGTGACAAAAAGAGGAGCAATCGCCCGCTATGAGAAGTAGCAACTAATAGCCAGTGTTATTGGCTGGGTTTAATACTGTAGGGGGTTAAAGTGAGTAGCTTGGAAGTTAGAAAAAAAGGGGGGAGGTGGGAGAGCAAAGGTTAAGTGATACAAGGAAATAACCAGGTGTTTAGTAGATGTGATTTGAGGGAGTTTTTGAATTGTGGGGTGGAAGAGGCAGTGGTCAGAGAATGGGGTAGGGAATTTTAGTTTTTAGCAATGGTGTGGGAAAAAAGCGCTTTGCCTGCAGTATTGTTTGCCCTGGAGATGCAGAGGAGAGATTTGTCACTAGATCGGAGATGATGATTTGCTGTGTAATAGGTAAGAACTTTGGATATAGATGTTTTTTTTTTTTCAGAGTACTTAAGGATGTTATATGCAGTAACTAACTGGTGGTAGTTAAGTAGTTGTTGTAACTCTAGCCATTTTAGTGCAACACAGTGATGTGTTCTGTAACTGGAGTTTGTAGCAAACCTGGCTATCTTATTGTAACAGGATTCTAGCTTGTTTAGGTCAGTTTTTTTAATATGGGTGAAAATAGGAGCTGCGTACAGTATTGTGAACAGAAGGTGACTCGGGGCAAGGATGACTCTTGCTTGGTGTGAGAGAAAATTTTTGTGCCTATATAGTGCGCCCATTTTTTTGTGAACCAATTTGATGGTTTGTGAGATGTGGATATCAAAGTGGCGTGTTGTCAATTTCAGTACAAAGAAGTTTTGTGTGGTCAGAAGGGGAGATGGTAGTGCCATTTTTAGAGGTGATGGAAAAGGAGAGGAAAGCTGGTGAGCAGAGTTGGTGAATATAAGTTTAGTTTAAGTTCCAGGGTAGTGTGGGGGACTTGTCCCTATATGGTGATGGAAGGTCAGACTGTCCAGTCAAAACTTTTGTTTTGAGATGTTTCATTTGGTTGTGTGACCAAACATTTGTAGTGTGAACACAGGGGTTTTGAAGTTCATACAGCAATTTGTTAGTTGGTGCTAGATTCGGGAAAACAAAAACTCTCCTGCAAACTGTAAATACCTAAACGTTTTCCAAATAATTAACATTGCTCTAAATACTCACTAAATTAATTGCATAATGAAGAACATAGCACATAATTATGTTTAATGTTATTCTAAGCAAAAATAATGTAATATTTAATTAAAACAGAATATGTTGTGATGAACACTTTTTTCTTTATACTTAGATATTTTCTTATATGACTATACTACATCTCTTACTGATCTGAATATCAAAGTTTAGGAAGAAAATGTTTTTCTGTCACAGCTTTTGTTTGAATATGGTCCTTGATTATTTTATCTCTAAAGTCAGATCTGGACAGAATGTAAGCAGAACATTCTGTTCTGAGACCTTGATCTATTACTTCCCTTAAAGATAATTTGAATTTATTTGGCTTTTTCTATTTACATACTTGTGACACAGATCTAATCAATTACTTTAAATAACCTTTATTTTATCTGAAACACTGTTCTCAAGACTAGTGCAGTGTTGAGTTGCCGCTGGGTGCCAGTTTCATTGTTCTAATGTTCTAGTGTCATTTTCATTAGTTTTCATAGCTGTATATCTTGGACATTTGGTCATAAAATGTTCATTTAAATATCTATTAAGTGGTTAAGCTATCTGCTTTAGATGCATCAAACTGAAACCTATAATGTGATAGTGATGCTGCTGGCATATTCAGACTGACTCATTCAATTCCATGTCTTAAAATCCTTCATTATAAATGCAGGTTTAGCACAAAGCATTCCTTAAAATTTGCTATAAAAACAATCTAATGAACTGCCGCACTGACAGGACTAAATGATTTTAGAGTCTCCAATACTTTTCAGCAGATGCTGAGCAGCAAATGTGAATTTGTTGACCTTTTGCAAAAAATACTTTTATTCCATTTGGTTTGTGCACCACTGGGAAAATGAATTTCATTGCTGCCCTGCTTATGACATCTTTCCATGAAATTATAGATATTTACACAGCATGTCTCTGGAGCTGAGTTAAAATGTATTCAACAAAATATCTAGCGCTGAGCACTTTAGAAAGAAGAAGCCAGTACCATTAACTACCTTATATAATGCAGCTGACAGTTTCTATATACGCATCCAAGGTTAAAAAGTAAAATGACAGCTCTATGAATAACTTAGAATAATTGTATTTTAGCAGTGACTGACTCAGCCCTTTATTTTAGATCATTATTGTATGTGGAAGTACCAGTGAAGACAGCTGTTCAAAGCAAAAAAAAAGCATTAATTAAAAAACATATTTTTATATGCAATACTATTAAGCACAGCACAATAAGATATTGCAGTAAAAACACAGTTCATCTTAACACCTATTGGGTTATGTGATGGAGGCCATGTTGCATATATGTATGTAATTTTAATTTCCGATTTATTTTTATACTATGTAGTTTATTTTGTTTTTCCTGCACTTTTGTGTGTGACATGCATTCTGTAATAAAGTTTCCTTAAAACCCAAGATGACTGAGAAAGGGATAGGATTCAGAAACTCAGTTAAGGAGCTTGGTGACCATTTCAATAAGAATAATTTAGAAAGAAGAATTAAAACAAGGGTCTCATAAATAATTGTGCTATACTAAGCCAAAAGATTGCTTACTACAGTTGCTTGTAATTCATCAAGCGACTGTCCCCAGCAACATATCACTGTAGTGACATCAGACCACTAGGAACAGCACAGGGACCACTTAGCAAAAAGCCAGATAGGCTACAATAGTTTATTATATATAAAATATGGAAATAATACTATTTCAATTTGCAGACACTGTACAAGTCTGATACTGCATTATTTAAATTTTCAGATGCTGTAAAGGTCAGTTACAGCAGTATTTAAATTTGCATCCTCAGTTCAGGTCTGTTACAGAAGTAGACGACTAGTTAAGGTAGCACAGTATGTGCTAAAATACCTTACAACTTCAGCACCATAACTCTCAACTGTACAGATTTTCACAGAATGTCCAGATTTTTGCCTCATATTTTTGGTCTGTTTTTCATAAATTTGTGGTTTTCCGGCAAATTAGTGGCAAATCATTAAAGACAGAAGTTAGAAAATAATGACAGGCAGTTGAATTTCAGACTTCATACCCTTCAGAAAAATTCATGCTAATGTAAAACCTGTTATTCTATCAACTTTTTAAGTTTGTAAGAGCAACATTTAAAAATTGCCCCTATTTTTGGGCCTTTGTCCCACGTTTATTTATGGTTTTGTCCAGATTTCTTTGTCTAAGAGTTTGAGAGGTATGTTCAGCACACAAAAGGGGTTTCATATTGAGATTATGTGTACACGTCTGGGGAACAGTCAGTGACTGCAAATTTTGGAAAAAATCTCTAAACTGGCCATAAGTGTGATTGTGTGTGTGGTGTGTGTGTGTGTGTGTGTGTGTGTGTGTGTGTGTGTGTGTGTGTGTGTGTGTGTGTGTGTGTGTGTGATTGTGTGTGAGATTATGTGTGTGTGTGTGTGTGTGTGTGTGTGTGTGTGTGTGTGTGTGTGTGTGTGTGTGTGTGTGTGTGTGTGTGTGTGTGTGTGCATGTGTGTGTGTGTGTATGTGTGTGTGTGTGTGTGTATGTGTGTGTGTGTGTGTGTGTGTGTGTGTGTGTGTGTGTGTGTGTGTGTCTGCGCATGTGCGCTTGTGCACGTGTGGGTGCACGCGCACTTGTGTGTGTGTGTGTGTGTGTGTGTGTGTGTGCGCATGCGCTAGGTACAGAGGAATAGTCTCAGCAGGGCTAGCCACCTGTAGTGTGAACATTGGCTCTAGATGATGGTCACTGTAGATATGACACCCTGACCCATGTAAAAAATTTTGAAAAAGGGGATTATGCATGGATGGATGAATGGACAGATGGACTACAGATTTTGAAGTCATAATCCACCATTTTGTCCATATGCCTAGTATAAGTACACTTGTTCACATTAATCACTGCTTTATTCTGAATTACACCCACTGAGTTTAATGCTATTTCATGTTATACATTAAAGAGAAAAACACCTGAATGTCAATCCTTCATGGTCTACATGTTATAAAAATGGCTATCCCTCATAACATGTGTTCTATTGCTTTTTACTACCTCCATTTGTACCTGTACTGTGTCTAAGTTTTACACTTCACTGAAGAGCAACAATTCAGCACTTTATTTACTTTCCACATTTCTCCCTGTGTTCATTTTTTTCCTCTTTTACCCATTACTGACTTTTCATCTTTATATTTCTTTGCACTTCTGTATTCAATGTTTTTGTTAGTGTCCCTGTTATATCATTTCCTTTCTACATCGTAGCTTAATATTGAAACTCTCAGGAATATTTAGATTCTCTCTATTTACCATTCCATGTACAGTTTGCCTCTTTTCTGGTCTCCCTTAATTCATTATTCCTTGTTGTCTTACTGAGCAGATGACAGCAGTTAAACATGGCTGCATTCCTGCAAATCCCCAATTACTATGAAGACAGCTAAGATAATGAAGTGTAGTTTCTTTAAATGTCTCCACAAATACTGGATCCTTCTCTTTAGAGCTTCTTCCACTTTTGTCACAAAAATTTCTTCAAAAGGGCATGGCTTGCCTCTCTTAAGTTTAAAATCAAGCTGCCCTTTTTTCTTCAAATTTTAATTACAACAGGTAACATTAAATTAGTCCTTATCTAATAGCCCAAACCACTATCCATGTGAATCATAGCCTGAATCTTAGGCTAGTAAGCAGAGGGAATGTTCAAAATGAATTATTGCAGCCTTTCTCAGGCAAAATATTACTATTCTACCTTAGTCCTGGCTCACCAAATCAATTAGGCAAGCTTCAGTTCAAACAAATTTTCAGCATTATTCCAGTAGCAGGCCAGAAAGATGACACTGGGCATGGAAGGTCCTGCCTGTTAAGGTACATACAACATATTCTACACCTCACTCAATAACCTTAAGGCTGAACAGAACTGAGACCTCACTGAGTATTTTGTTTAAAATCATATTAAACTCAAGACTGCTCTAACCTTGGAGTAAAACAATTGGGTAATTGTAAAATGTGTGAATCTTGCTTTCAGCACACTTGTCCAAAATTAATGTTCATCAGAGGAGGTCACTGCAAAAGGGAAATATCTATATTGAGAGGCTCACTGACCAAGAGATTATTGTAATAAGCTAAGGTTCAACAGGCACAATCCTCTGGAAGAATGTGGGGTAGTTGCTTTGAGTCCCCTTTTGATTGATTTGATGTGAATGTAATATTACTGGTATAATTTTGTTTTGTCTGGCATCTCTAGATGTCCCTAGCCTATGAAATTATTATTTATTTATTTATGTAATTATTTATTTATTTACATTTGTTTAATGGGGAAGTCTGACAGCATAATAAATACTCCAGTGAGTTAAATATCATCAATTAAAACATTAGTATAGATGTAATTAAAAAGCATATATAAATACAATTTGACAGTGGAATACATAGGGTACAATAAAGGATGAGGTAACACCAGTGATGTAATAATAAAAGAAAACAAATTACAATCAAATGTGGCAATAAGTATATACAAAGGTATTAGAAAAATAGCCTACTGTGCTAGGAAATAATTAAAAAAGGTGATACAAGTCTTACCTAAGAATGAGGAATGAGGAGAAGGCCAAGTGTTGAAGGTGTATAAATAGATGCAATAAACTCTCAGTTAACCGGAACTCAAGCAATCGGCAAACAAATATCAAAGAAATATAGTAGAACTTTCATGTGTTGAACTTTCTGTTTCCCCCAGCAGAAACATACCTTACATTTTTTAGCAATTTAGAGTTTTAAAAAGGAAGATGGGAATAAATTTCCTCTCTTCCCAACCTGAGAACAAGTCAAACCAAACAAATAGTATAGGGTGCAGTATTAGTCAGGCCAATTTTTAATAGTAACTCTCAAGCAACCAGAAGCTACAGTTATGTGGCATCTACCAATGTACTTACTGTAGCATGAGTAAAGGTTAATAAGAATGTGCAGTGTTTCTTGATGTAGATCATACAGGGGAGGTTCATGAGCATAGCCATGAGTTAGTGACAAATTCTTTGCGAGAGGACTTAACTACATGGAGGCTTGGTACAGTTCTGATTGACTGATTCACCAACAATGCCAAGTCGCATCTGTTTTTTTTAATTGTGTACTTTACAGAAATAGTCGCAATTCAGAATTTAATAATTATGAGTGACTTAACACTAGCTGGCTGCATCCAATTGATCTCACATTAGACAACACCCTTGCCTTATGTGGATTATTAAAGCTAGTAATTCACCTCATCTGTCAAAATAATCTCTCCAGGCATTACTCTAATGGACTACATCTACTAATTGGCTCCACAGATTCTATTCTACCAATAAACAATCATGATCTTTCTAAATGGCCACTGCCCTGTAAGCATTGATAAATGGCTTGCTATCTAGCTGTTTGAGCAGAGGGTTAAAGCTGTGAACTATGGTTCCTGTGTTACAGGGTTTGAGTCCCTTCACTCTCATTTGCCTTCTGTGTGACCTTGAGTAAATCACTTAACCAGGCAATGCCCCTGGGTTACCCATAAAAAGGGACTGTGTAGCCAGGTTAGCAAATGGCTATTGTTAGTCAGGACTCAGCCATCACTGTTAGACGATGGACATCATCTACTTCAAACGCTATCACTGATCTCCTGGATTAGTACCCAATGGGGCAAACAGTGACTCAGCATTGAAACACTTATTAAAACTTGTGCTCCTTCAGAATGGAAAGAAAATTACAGCTCTTACACGAGAACTCTGAGGCATATGTATCCTAGCTAAGAAAACTCCAAAACATAACTGTCTTGGCTAAGGGAACTCTGAGACATAACTGTCCTGGCTAAGAGGAATTCTGAGACATAACCATCCATGCTAAGAGAACTCCGAGACATAAAAATCCATGCTAAGAGAATTCTGAGACATAGCCATCCATGCTAAGAGAGCTCCGAGACATAACAATCCATGCTAAGAGAATTCTGAGACATAACCATCCTGGCTAAGAGAATTCTGAGACATAACAATCCATGCTAAGAGAATTCTAAGACATAATCATCCTGGCTAAGAGAACTCCGAGACATAACAATCCATGCTAAGAGAATCCTGAGACATAACCATCCTGGCTAAGAGAATTCTGAGACATAACAATCCATGCTAAGAGAATTCTGAGACATAACCATCCTGGCTAAGAGAACTCCGAGACATAACAATCCATGCTAAGAGAATTCTGAGACATAACAATCCATGCTAAGAGAATTCTGAGACATAACCATCCATGCTAAGAGAACTCCGAGACATAACAATCCATGCTAAGAGAATTCTGAGACATAACCATCCTGGCTTACTGCTTGACTGAATACAGCAGTGGATGTTGAGGGACAATGACTGCTGCCCCTAGAGAAGGCCATCCTTAACAGATATGATCCTGCCAACATTACTTAGTGTTTTGAAATACAAAGTTCAAATTTTGCTGTACTTCATCAGAAATGTTGTGATTATTTGGTAAGAAAATGTTGGCAAAATATTATGTCAGAGTCCAGAAAATTGTCAAAATTCCTTTCAGAAAATCAGTTTGAAGCTACTGATGGTATACTCTATGAAACAATGTAGAGTGGAGAAAAATATTGTTAGGTGAATCGGAATGGGAAAATATCAGAAAGAAAGATTTTATTTCCTTTGTGTTGATTATACAATATCTCATAGATGAGTTATACTTTTCCTTTTGGTTTTCAACATCTGGAACTGAAACAGCTAATGGCTTTAATGGCAGAAAAAAAATCCTTCCTATAGAAAAGAGTCTATCTGAGAAAAAAATGCAGGAGATTGACATTCATACCAATTTTCACACACATCAAACCCAAAGGATTCAAGTTAAGTTGGAGGATGAAAATACAGTGTTGGGAGGAGTGATTTACTAAATTATGAGTTGCCAAATGGAATAGAAATTGGGGATATGATCAGTTTTCTTACTAATTCGATTCCTTTAATACTTTATTTGCTCATGATCTCTCTTATGCAGTTAAGGAAGCACAAACATTTTTTCTTCATAAATACTCCCTACTTCATTGTAGACCAACGTATATCACTATGATATTTTACCTTATTTAAATAAAGACTAGCTTCTTAAAAAACTGTTATATTAATCTTTCACTGACTGATATGGAACCAAAAAATCCAGTGGAAAAAATTATCATTGTTACTCAACAGTACTATTAAAAACTCTGTGAAAAAGGAATGCCAAAAGTGTCAGTTTTATTCAATGCCAAACTAAAAATTAGAAACATAGATGGAGCTTACCAGTACCATGAGAAGCAGTCATTTCAGAATGGGCAAACTAGAATGTTATCAGTTCTCAATAATCGAGCTGTGAACAACTTCAGATTGGCAGAGTGCTTTAGAGTCAAACAAGTCTAGAACCCTTCGCCACTGAACAGCAATCACTAGCCAGCCACTGCCACAGAGTCACATTTCACTGCTATAGAAACCCTGAGAATAAATGTTGCCATCCATGGAGTTTACTAGAAGTGTAAGGCAGGAAAGTAGATTACCAGGCCTTTCTTCAGTATCTTAAACACACATATCCACAAAAATGCACACAAACACACACACGCAAGCACACACATACACACACATATATACGTACAACTGTAGATTACTTAGAGTCACCAATCTACCTGCATTTGGGATGGTAGAGGAAACCAAAGTACCATAAGAAAACCACACAAACACAGAGAGTTGATTCAGCACCGATGAGGTTGCTTAAATTAGCAGTAAATGCTTATGCATGCTGTAATCTTTTAATCCACTTATAACTGCTTTTTTTATCACTGAGGTACAAATTTTGTGCTTATTTTTTTAAATGTTAAATTAAAGAAAGTTTGACTTTTTTAAATAAATATTGTTTACGTAAAGTGTATATGAAAGCTGGTCATTGCAGGGAAGCCTTCAGAAATGCTAAGCATTAGCTTAATTTTATCCTTTTGGGGTAGATGCCAGGCATGTAATATAAACTGATGGTTTTAAATCGTACTTATTCTCAAAGGTTAGTACTAATTTTCAAAGTCATGGGTGTTATTGCTGGTCCCAAGGTTAACACTTGTCCGGCAGTTATCTGCAAAAGGCGCCTTTAAGACTGTATGTTAATTCAGAACCCGGAAGCTATTCAAATTAAATAAGTAATAGCATAGGCATTTGAAAAATGCCTAATTGTATCACATGCATAAATCAGCTGAAGCTAATCTTTAAGTATTTGCAAAGTCCTATGTGAAAACATAGGTGCTCATTTAATTACAGCAGTTTTTAGCTATTATGAATGAATGTGGCTATGCAGAAGTACATTCGAAGGATTTAAGGAAAACAGTGCAGCTTTTATTATTAACTTTTAAAAAACTGTACCAGGGTTTTATATGTTTTATATAGGGGTATCCTTATGTGACACCCTGTTGCTTTTTTTTTTTTTTTTTTTTTTTTTGAAAAGTGGAAAGGGAAAGATAGAGGAACTATGAGTCCCAGGGCCTCAAATGTTCCACTGCCTAATGATGTTTCAGTGGAGGACCCCGATTTTGAGGGATCTGGTGGCCTGTGGTGGTGAGGTGGTCAGCACCAACTGGGGCAGTGAGTCTTGAACCCACAGAAGAGCATCCTGGACTGGCTAAAGGCATCTGTCCACTATCTGCTCCACCACATCCTCAGCCATGTCCCATAACCCAAATTCTGTGAGGTTTGCCAGGATGCCATGTGCCAGTATGCCTACAGGACCTGTGTCACCACCCCAACCCCGGGAAGACATTCCTGGGCAGGCAGAGGGTAAATTCTCCATCACCCAGGAAGACTACGATTGGGCTGCTCCTAAGGATTCTGAACCTGAAGAAAAATGAACAGAAAAGGTAGAGATAGAAAATAAAGAAAGACAAGGGAATGCATAATTAAAATAAAAAATAGAGAAGAGGGAGAGAGAATAACAAGACATGGAGACAATAAAGTCACTCAGTATAATTCAACAGTGCTATATTTATTAACAGTTATTATTATTTTTTTTTATTTTAAACTTTCTTGATATAAAAGTAAATTCTGGAAATGATTCTGGAAACATGGGAACAATTAGTATATTGCTATAAACTGGTGGTGAGTTTTACATTTCCAGTCTACTGAAACTAATGAGATATGCTGGTGTAACATAAGAAATGATAATGCACTTAAATAAAATGAGTGGAAAAACAAACCGTAAAGTCTAAACCAAAATCTAAGAAAAACGGCTGTGGCAGCATACAGGGTGTATATCCAAAGTAGTATTTATTGCATAAATTACACAAGCGTTTTCACCCTAACTTAATTGTAAGGCTTTTTCAAGTGTTAAAACAGTATCACTGTCTGTTAGCCATCTTTAAATACCCAAGTTCAAAAAAAGGCGCCAAAAAAGACATGTTAAATTTAAAGTGAAAGCACACATTTAAAATCACAGAATGCAATCATTCAAAAATAAAAGTAAAACACATTAATGTCCACTTATTCCACTGAAAGTACAAAAACAATACTTAAAAAATATATGTATAGTATAAAGGTTTAAACACAAACAACCTATAAATACCATAAGTAAAATAGTCTTTTTGAAATATATCCACTAAAGGAACTGAATTTCACCAATAATACCATCATAAAACTTCTGCTTTTTTGATTAAATAAGGCTTAATAGTTCATTTAGTGGTATATGTATATAGATAGCTATAGATACAGATATATATGTATCTTTTTGAATTCTCATCTCATGAGCACCCTCAGCAAACGTCTTTAATTCCCAGTTTTCCTAGAGAACACATAAAGGGTGGTTGCTGAGCTATCTCAGAAGTGTGTTTTACAATTCCTGTACACATTTCCATTGAGTTTTGCTATAGTCTTTCATTTATGAAGCAGGAAAGCAGCAAAGCACAATTGTTATGTTTTATGTCTCGGTATAGCTTGTGTCTTTCAGAATGGGTAGTTTCTGCAACCTGTTCCATTGCAGTTTCTGCTTTCTACTATGCCTCATATATTCTACTTGCAATTTTAAGTAATATCATGTGAATTAGCTCGAAGCAACACACACTTTTACCCTCCTCTCAAAGAGATAAGCTGTACACAAGCTATACATATAACAAATTAATTATAACAAATAAAATGAAATTATACAGCAATGTGTGTTTTGATAATCTGTTGCTTAATAAATATATATTTCTTTAATCATATATATGCATTTGTATTTACACACAAAAACATGTCTATTCATAAACAAACCATATTTTTATACAGAGACATTTCTGTTTATAGATATATCTATGTCTAATAATACCTTTGGATTATATAGATACATATCTGCACGTAAACATACTTTTCTTATTGCCTACAGTCATGTAATATTTCTATACTATGTGCTTCAAACTTATTTTATTAAAATTAAAGATTAAGGTTAATGTAGGCCAGGTGATGGTGTGTGTGTGTGTGTGTGTGTGTGTGTGTGTGTGTGTGTGTGTGTGTGTGTGTGTGTGCATATATATATATATATATATATATATATATATATATATATATATACATATAGATATATCAGCTCTGAGCCCTTTCTTATTTGCAATGGTGATGGACAGGTTGACAGATGAGATCAGACAGGAGTCTCCGTGGACTATGATGTTTGCAGATGACATTGTGATCTGTAGTGAGAGTAGGGAACAAGTGGAGGAGACCCTGGAGGGATGGAGATATGCTCTAGAGAGAAGAGGAATGAAGGTCAGCAGGACTAAGACAGAATATATGTGTGTGAATGAGAGGGAGGATAGAGGAATGGTGAGGATGCAAGGAGTATTGGTGGTGAAGGTGGATGAGTTTAAATACCTGGGATCACTAGTTCAGAGTAACAGTGAGTGTGGAAGAGAGGTGAAGAAGAGAGTACAGGCAGGATGGAATGGATGGAGAAGACTGTCAGGAGTGATTTGCAACAGATGAGTACCAGTAAGAGTGAAAGGGAAGGTCTACAAGAGAGTAGTGAGACCAGCTATGGTATATGGGTTGGAAACAGTGGCACTGACAACAAGGCAGGAGTTTGAGCTGGATGTGGCAGAGTTAAAGATGTTAAGATTTGCACTGGGTGTGACGAGGGTGGACAGGATTAGGAATAAGTATATTAGAGGGTCAGCCCAGGTTGGAAGGTTTGGAGACAAAGCCAGAGAAGCAAGATTACATTGGTTTGGACATCTGCTGAGGAGAGATGCTGAGTATATTGGGAAAAAGATGCTAAGGAGGAAGCTACCAGGTAACAGGAAAAGAGGAAGGCCTAAGATAAGGTTTATGGATGTGGCGAGAGAGGACATGCAGGTGGTTGGTGTGACAGAGCAAGAGGCAGAGGACAGGAAGAAATGGAAACAGATGATCTGCTGTGGCGACCCCTAACAGGAACAGCTGAAAGAAGATGAATGAATATATATATATATATATATATATATATATATATATATATATATATATATATATATATATATATATATATACACACACACACATATATATATATATATATATATATATATATATATATATATATATATATATATATATATGGGTCTACCTTGACCCATTAAAATTACATTTTACTGAAACTTAATTGGGCAAGCTCAATTTCGTGAAAGTGCATTTTTGCCAAAATGTACTTTTGCGAAAAGGCAACTAAGCGAACAGCAACAGGGGCTGTTGCTTAGATCGCCGTACAGCAGGTATAAGGTAATATTCCCTTTTCCCCACTGTAGTGCGATCTCGGAGTGAGTATATAAAAGTAGCAGAGGTGTGGGGGGCTGCGGGCTTGCCCTCCGGCATATATATGGTTAGTGTTGCATTTTTTTTATTTTGTTTTTTTTTCGGTGAAATTTCTCGCGAAACTGCATTTCGATTAAAGTGCACTTTTGTGAAAAACAGCTCACGTTATTACATTTCATTGTATGGTCAGTGTTGCGTTTTTTAATTTTGTTTATTTATTTATTTATTTCTGCAGTGAAGTTGTTTTTCACAAAAGTGCATTTCAGTTAAAGTTCACTTTTGTGAAAAACTGCTTGCGTTACGTTTCGTTGAAACATAATTTCGATGGGTCAGAGTAAACCCATATATATATATATACATATATATATATATATATATATATATATATATATATATATATATATATGTGTGTGTGTGTGTGTGTGTGTGTGTGTGTGTATATATATATATATATATATATATATATATATATATATATATATATATATATGTATGTGTATGTGTGTGTGTGTGTGTGTGTGTGTGTGTGTGTGTATGTATATATATATATATATATATATATATATATATATATATAGATATATATATATTTTTTTAATATATATTTATATTATATATATATATATATATATATATATATCTATATATATATAAATGTGTGTGTATGTGTGTGTGTTTAGATAGGTGTGTGTGTATATATATATATATATATATATATATATATATATATATATATATATGTGTATGAAAGTCCTGCATTTTGTCTAAATGCTTGTTGGCCAACATCTGTTTAATCACATGTGGCTGACATATGCAAATGGTTGACAATTATTCAATATTGGTTATCCCCAGGTAGGGGAATACTAGGTGCAGGGGGCTTGGCCCTCCTGCAAAAAATTATTATTATTTTTTTTTTATTATTTAGAGAAATTACATGTATCAGCCTTCTTTCTTGATGCATATGTGATACTGTGTCGATGTTCAGTTTGTCAGCCTTTTGCAGTCAATGGTTCTGAGGTCGACATACGAGCTATTCAGCTAAATGGAGTAGACACATGTATATATCTATACCTTCCATTCTATGGTAAATAGAATTCAGTTATGAAATCATTTCTTTTTAAGTTGCTTATATCAATTTCTCCTTCTGTGCTGTACTACTGTTATCTTTATTTGAACAGTATAATTAAAGGTCCTGTATTAATCATTTCTTTAGGCATGCCTGTGTCAGTACTGCATCAGTAATTTTTTTTCATTTTTTTACTTTACTGTATAACTTAATCTTGCTGTGTATGCCATTAACAAGTTGTACTAACTATTGCGTGATTTGAGGTGATGAGCTATATCACAGTATGCAGAACAGCCAAAGAGCATGCACCAGGATCTTCCAGACTCAGCTCTATCCAACAACCTTTTCCCCTTGTCTAATCATTGGGGCATTTGAATTTTATTAAGGTTAGTCACACATTCAAAGGGACAGCTTTGATCAGCTCAGCTGTGCCCAGCTCTTTCAGAGCTACCTAAGGCCTAGTTATGTGGATTTGGTGACTTACACACTCACGCATTAGTGTGATTCATAGATATCAGTATAAGTAAGCCTAACTTGCATACAAAATGCATAAGTTACCCTGAATCTACACAAGTAACTTTAAGACCACCATATTAACTTAAAATCACTCATAACAGGGGGCAAAAGGATTAAGAAACACGTAAAAAAACAAGTAAGAAAAAATAGAAAAAATGTTAGAATTTATTGGGAAGCATTTCATATAGATATTAGATAATAATATTTACTAGGAGAATTGTGACTTTTATTGATCTGACAGTCAGATGCTGATGATTTATGTAAATACTGATGACATGAATGTCATTTATAAATGGGAATTCATGACAGCAGCACTGAAGATATTTTGGAAATTCATTTTTGTAGCATTTATTGATTATGCTACACAGATATAAGTATATACTTTAAAGTGAATGAAGTCTGATGTATTGCATTTCCATCTATGTATCATTATGTCTGGATACATGCTGCTTTACTTGGGGATTTTACACTGTTGTCACCCATGAATAAGAAATGGCATTTTAAATACAGAGCAGTGGTAGAGGAAGGATTCAATTCTTTTTGCAATGGTATTCGCAGTGTAATGATAAATGCCAGCAATACTATTATGTAATTCTGGTTGATCTGTACATGTTAATCCAACACAAATTTAACTGGGTGAAGCATGAATTTATGAATACTGGTGCTGTGTCACACTAAATAGTTTTGTACTTAGATCTTTAATATATTTCTGGTGAAAGCAGACATGCTTTCATTGCTGTGTTATTTCACTGTGAGTGGTTCCAAAGAGTTTGAATGTATGACTCTGGCATGTTCTTTTAGGTAAATGAATGATGCAGCAGCAGCAGGGATCTGGACAGAGAAAGGACAATTTTAGCCATTTGGAGAATAGCATCCTCATGGCAGCATTTAGGACATATGGCAAATGCCTTTTTGGAAAACAGGGACCAAGCAAGCTAAAAGGGCAAATGCCTTAAACCAAGTGGTTATGGACATAAATACTGTTGGCCAAAGGAACCAAGGAACTGCACATTAATACAGTGCAAGAAGAGGGCCAACGATATGGTAGGACATACAACAGCAAATGCAAGGAAGATTGCAATTGCCCATATCAATATTGGGGGGGGGGGTGTAGGGACCTCAGATACTTTTTGCTTTCATACCTGATGAAGAATACTGCCTTTCCAGGCAGTTGCCCAACACAATGCATCTGAAATTCTCCAGGTGCAACTAACACTAGGTAAGACTGCAATCCAGACTGTAGCTTGCTACAGATCCCCCACCATGCCCCAAGATTCTCACTACACCTTTCTAAATATACTGGAAAATATTAAGATACAACCAAACACCCTAATACTGGGTGGTTTCAACTACTCTGCCATTAAATGGGAAAAGTACTCGGGTACCAACACCCTTTCACAATGGTTCTTGGAATTCATAAATTCCAATGCCCTGGATCAACTAATCCATAATCCCACCAGGGGCTCCAGTATCCTAGACCTGGTCATTACCAACATGAGAGATTGATGCTCCACACCAGTGGTCACCCCCTCATTGGTCAGGTCTGAACATAAGCAAATCATCCTTGACATCCACATCCACCCCCCCAGTAAGGAAACCTCCATAAAAAACTTCTTCAAAGCCAGCTTCATGCTACTCAAGTCAGAAGTGACAAATTTCATGACACCCATTCAGAAGGGAGCTGAAAGTTTGACTGCTGAATCCTACACTAAGGCACTGTATGAGCACATCCACTCGTGCATGAATTGTGCCATCCCAAATAGAACCAAGATGCTCTCCTCCAAAAAAAGGAAGCCAATCTGGTGGTCCCCTGCCATAAACAAACTATACAACACAAGGAAGAAACTGTTGCAGAAAAGAGGAAAATCCCAGGTTGCAAAAAACTCTCTTACCAGGCTCAGTAAGAAGCTGAGATCCCTCATAAAGTCCTCAAAAGCTAGTTATGAAAATAAAATTGCCAAAGATTCCAAAGACAACCACAAGGAATTCTATAGTTATGTCAAGAATCTAAATGGAAATGCTTAGATATGCTCTGAGCTACAACAGAATGGCATTAAATGTACCGATTCCAAGAATATTGCCAATATCCTGGCAGATCAATTCAGTGCCAACTTCACCCCCTTCCCACCCCCTAAAAGGCCCATCTCAGTATCAAAAGATTGCCAAATTCTGGTAATCATGGCCACACAGGTAGAAACCGTACTCTCCAAAGCTAAGAATACAGCATCCATGGGACCAGACGACATTCCGGGCTTTGTACTACATGAACTACAAAATGAACTGGCACCTCACCTAAGTGTCATGTTTAATCATAGCTTCACCACAGGCTTTGTGCCCACTGAGTGGTGCACAGCTACAGTTATCCCACTCCACAAGGGAGGATCCATCTTGGATCCTCGGAACTACCGTCCCATCAGTGTGATGAGCCTGATCTGCAAGGGCATGGAGCACATTTTCATGGAACGCATAAACAAAGACATTGGCAACCTTCAAACACTGGACCCCATCGAGTTTGAGTTTGGGAAGGGACGATCTTGTCTCCTGAACCTGATTGGCTTCTTCAAATCAGTCTCCAGAGATGTGGATGAGGGTAAGGCAGTCCACACAGGCTATCTGGACCTCGCCAAAGCCTTTGACACCACCCCCCACTTTGGAATCATAGATAAACTTACTAAGCTGGGCATAAATCCCTATGTCACTTGATGGGTTGGCTACTGGCTTACTGACAGAACCCTGACTGTAAAAGTAGCCAACTCCAAATCCAGCTCCAGACAAGTGACAAGTGGAGTACCTCAGGGTTCAGTCCTGGGACCTCTCTTGTTTGGCATCTACTTCTCTGAAGTACAGGCCAACACTAAGGGAATCTGGCTAACAAAGTCCGCAGATGACTGCAAACTGTGAGCCATTACTGAATCCCCAAATGATGTGGATATTCTACAAAAGGGCTTTACAGAAACAGATGCTTGGTGCCAGAGCCATGGGCTCAAGCTTAATGCCAAGAAATGTATAGTTATCCCCTTTGGGAAAAAACATGTATCCATGACTTACTACATGGGTGGCAGTACACTAAACACTGAAAGTGTGATGAGAAACTTAAGGACACAGGTGGACAGTGGTCTCACCTTCGATAACCACATTGCCATAACAGTCAGGAAATCCTTCTATGTGGCACACCTCATCACTAAGGGCTTTTCATCCAGAAAAAAAGAGGTCATTGTCCCACTGTACTCATCCCTCATTATACCCATTATAGAGTACGATGCCCCATTTGGTATTTACCTTACAAGACATCTGTAACAGCTGGAAAGGCCGCAGAAATACCTCACTAAAAGAATCACAGGCCTAAAGCAGATGCCCTATGCTGACCTTCTAAAAAAACTCCAGCTATACCCTGTGGCATATCATCTACTCAGAGGCGATCTCTGCTTAACATACAAGGCCATGTCAAACCCTGAACTGTTGTACATGCTCCACTTAAAGAAATCCCAATCCCTCAGAGCCACATGCTCTAGGGATCTAAACCTTGTCATCACAATAAACAAAACATGCTGGAGGGATAGGTTCCTGACCCAGAGACTCCCCATACTCTGGAACAGACTGCCCATACATGTCAAGCAGAGTGCCTCCTTGGCCCTCTTCAAAAGGAACCTTGACAATTGGATGGGAGATAGGAAATTCACCCCAGGGATCATGTCAGTTGCCCTGCTAGACAGGGGTCCAGGGAAGTAAATAGTATGGGAAGAAATATCCAGGGAATTGTTATGGCTAGGCTTGCCAATAGCCTAGTACCAACCTATGAACCTATGAGCCATTCATAGGAATTGTAGATCAATATGTATGTACACCTTTAAGAAACTTTCTAGGGGCTTGCACAAATTTATAAATACTGAGCACATTTGAGCCTGACTGCCATTTTGTAGTACGCTGTTGAGATGTAAGCATGTATGTTTGTGTGGTCTGTCAGTTAATTAGTTCATTTATATTTTGTACTGTTGCTATCCATCCTGATGTGTTTCTATGGAGTAATGCATGTAAACAAACTACCCCACCTGTTCATCTTTAATGGGAAACAAGATGAGCAACAGAAATGGTTATGAAACATATGATGATGGCACTGGAATAATAAGAGGTGGTGTGGACACTAAGTATTACCCACATATGCAGCATTACCATATATCTTCTCAGTAAGGTTGATTTGGCAACAGTAACATACTTACATGGAGTACTGAATGCTGAACTGGAATGATTACATGTAACATGTGACAATTGCTAGGTGATCCCTCCGCTTCTGCACATAATGACATTGAACAGAGTGTGCATGACAAGTATATATATATATATATATATATATATATGGGTCTCCAGCAAAACCTCAACTTTTCAGAAATTCGAAATTGATATGGTAGAGACCATATGATCAATTTTCCAAAAACTCAAAACGTTTGAATGGAGATTGCGGTAGAGTGAGGATCAGAGAATTTACCCTGTAGTGTGTTCTTGGAGTTGATATATTTAGTATGGAGGGGGTATTTAAAACACAGATGTGTGTTGTTTTTAGATGTTCTAGTTTTCAGAAACTCAGTTATATCATCTTGACAATATGAATTTGGAGTTTCTAAAAACTCAAGCTTCTGACATAGACACAAACATATATATATATATATATATATATATATATATATATATAAATAAATATATATAGATATATATATATATATATATATATATATATATATAAATATATATATATATATATATATATATACATATATATATACATACACACACACACACACACACACACACACACACACACACACACACACACACACACACACAGTTATATGAATTTGTGTATAGGCATGTGTATATGTACTGTTTATAAGTAGGTATATGTTTATGTCAATAGGAATACACATCTATACTATATGTAGGTATATGTGTATTCATAAAGGTATATGTAAGAAAGTATATGAATATGTTTATGGATATAAATATGTGTAGTATATCTGTGCAGGCATAAGGTTGTGGTTCTAAAAAAGTAGTGGGGTTTCCTTAAGCACATATGGTACCATGGTCTAGAACTAGATATAGCATGCAGTATGAAACACCACAGAAATGCTGGATGTAACACACTGGTAAAAGGTTTTATAACACAAAAGTGTCATATGTTATGAAAGTACAGCTAGAGATGATTCAATATGGGATTATCTCTTAATCCAGAATGCTATAAAGATGTAAATGTAGTGTGTCAAAGATATATACATGTGCTTCAATCCCTTTTGTTACCTATCTGTATATATGCTGGCTGCTATGCATACAAAACCTAATATAACCTAATATATCGATTTACCAAGAAGGAGGCATTAGGGTTGAACAGTGCTCTCCTTATTAATACATCTCTCTCTCTCGCTCTCTCTCTCTCTCTCTGTACTGCCAGCTGTTTGTTACTGAGCCATGCGGACTGCCATGGAATACACCCAGTAGTTTTATTGTGGGCCTTTAAGCTTAATTGTTGCTTAAATGTCAGCACACAGGTTAATATAAATGACTGCTACAAAACCTTTACCTTCGATTGTATACCCGGTGAAGTTAACAAATAGCATTCTTGTTGATTCACCCCTCTGAGAATTTTTGCCAGACTGCTCTAAATGCATCATTTGCACATTTAAATAGATGTGTATACATATGTAAGAAAACTTTCTACTAAAAGAATATCTGTTTTCTGTCATAATCAAATTGATGTTTACCAAATGTAGGAATTGCAAACTCTACCAATGTGACCCTCATTTGTTGTCTTTCTACTTGTCAAAAACAGTTATTGCAAATGATAATTGTATAGTCATTAGGTAGAATATTTACCATTAGCTGACATGTTGGGGGATCTGTGAAGCTATAAATGGTTCTGCATCATAAACCGTTTAACTATTGCTGTATATTCCCAGTGAAAATATTACTGCCATTCATTTACAGCTAATTTTACAGTACAATGTACCTAATCTGCATTTACAGCTAACCTGTATGCATAGTTGTTCCGGTTAACCTGAATTGTTGAGATTCACCTGTATTTAGTTCTGAAATATATTCTTTAGTTACACATGATGTGACTTCTGTGCATGCAAACTTCAAACAGAAGACAATTATTTTATTCTAACTTAAAACAAAATCATTAATCATAGCTGTTTTGAAAATGCTTTACCTTTTATACACTACTGGCTGGCAAATTCTTGCCAGGAGATAAGAAAGGTGAATTAAAACTTGCACTACCCTTAGTACTGCTGATATAAAGTAACATTTTTAGCTTTTACTGCATTCACTTGCAGTTCATATTTTCTCCTAGATTTTCATTTTTGAATTCTTTCCCATTGGCTTTTTGTAATGTATAATATTTTTGTTGCATTCCTCTACTAGGATTTTGCTCCATTCTTTTAATTTTATTTTATTTTCCCAATATCTTTATTTCAAATCATAAAGTTTATAACAAAGAAAAGAAAAAGGGTATTAAACAGATTAAGAAATAGAGGTGAAACTTCCTCTCAAAAAATGCATAAAATATAAAACTAATATGAACTATCTACAACTATCTGCATACAAAAATGTTATGCGCCCATTAATTTAAAAGCTTAACATGACCTAAAAGAGATTATAGAATACAAATGATATAGAAAATATTAATTCAGTAACAAACAATTAAGGATTTTATTCCAACAACTCTTTAAGAAACAGGGACTGAGAATGTTTATTGAATGTGAATTTATATTTTTGCATCAATGCTGGTTCCTTAAAGCTATTCCAAGTTAGATTATTTCTTTCAGACCACTTTGTGGTTTGACCATCGTACATAAAGCTGTCAATACGTATTGGTCAGTCTTGTCAAGTTTGGTTGATGAAATACGAAGTAGATCAAATTCACAAGATAGATTTTTGAACTTGATGGTCTACAGTTAGATTAGGATTTATGTTAAACCAATAATCATTTTCCTAATTTTATAATTTTTCCTTCAGCATATCTCTTAATATTCAACACATGCTTTTTGTGAGGGGAGGGGATATAGGTCATGGTTAGAAAAACATTAACTTTCATGACATTTTCAAGAGCACCATTCTGCACATATGCTGTACTGAAGACAGAACGCTACGTTCATCAGCAAGTTACTTCATCTGCCCCTTCCTTTTATAAATTGTTTACCTTTGTTGATCCTAGGGTTACATCCACAGGAAAGGCAGTTAAACCCATGCCTACCAAGAAATAAAACATAACCATATTTCACTATTTTGTATAATAATTAATAAGTACTACAGCTAGGATATTAATCTGTGTGGTTTATTACCTTTTTAATTTCTGACTTGTTAACAGATACAAAGACATCATGAGGCCTATTATGTTTGTACCTCACCATTTGCATGAAAAAATTAAATTTCATAACATAATCATAACCTGTTTTCTAAATTTATCTTGGTCACATGTATTTGTTCTAGGAGGTAGACTCATAGAATATAAGACAAGTAGTGACTTTCCAGCTACTACAGTTGTTCTTCATGCATCTATTAGTACAGTTTGTTCAATGTTTCTCTATTACCTCTAAAGAGTTTTATTAAATAAATTACTGCATCTTGTCCATTTGCATTCTGGGCTGAATTCAGAAAGGTTACCGTAAGATGTACAAAAGATGTACTCCTCGTGATAACTTTTGGAAACTCAGAGAAAGCCCTTCCACAGTGGTTTTGCTTGAAGACGTGCAGCAGTATGGTGAGCTGTATCCGTGGCCTTGCTATATGATAATGAGGCATTCCAAGGAAGTGCCATATACTAATTAGCTCTGTATTTCCTATAGAACTGCCTGTAATAAAAAATATATGTTGTATGAATTGACATGGCTGCTGCTGGCAATTGAAGGTAATGAACTTGGCCATAAAGAAAGGAATGTTCATCCATCAAGGCAGAGATAAAAGCTGAACAGTGTGGCAGTCAGGTCTGTGTTAGGGCTTGTGTGTTTGAGTGTAGGTCTGAGACTACATGTGTGTGTGTGTGTGTGTGTGTGTGTGTGTGTGTGTGTGTGTGTGTGTGTGTGTGTGTGTGTGTGTGTGTGTGTGTGTGTGTGTGTGTGTCTGCCTGCAAAGTAACAGTTGGGAAGAGTTAGTGAGTGGATGAGTGGGCTAGGTTAGGTAGGTGTGTTTGTGTCTGTGTGTGTGGGTGAATGGTTGACTGTGTATGTGAGTGCGACCAGGTAGAGAGGGGGCTGTAAGTTTGAGTTGCGTTGACCGGAGTGGGTGTGGGGTGGCTATCATACTTCTCACACACTCCTAGACTAATAAGCAAAGCCTGCAGTGTTGGGTCAGGGGAATCACTAGCCCTCAGGGATAAATTCTTAACACCACAAAGAGTCAAGGGAAACACTCTGTATAATATACCTGAAAGGTACTTAAACATAACATGGTTCAGAGGGGGGAGGGGTAACACTAGACACCATGATAAAATGTGTTATCTCACACTTTAATGGCACTTATAATAAAGCCTAACATTGATCAGGGTGGAAGAACCACTAGCCATCAGGTATAACTTTTACAGCTTATGCCTGAACAGCACATAAACAGAATGAGGATCAGGAGAGATGATACTAGGTATACTGTATACAGCTTGTCAGAAAGGCACTTAATTAAAAAAAATGGAGCGGGGAACCAAGAGACACCAGGGATGCCATAATAGCATGCCTTAAAGGCACAGAATTGGATTTAAAGCCTGTACCCTCTCAACAAGGATATTACACCCTTGCACCACAGCTAGACACCAGGAATACCCTGGAAAAAGAATTAAGACATAAGAAAAGTACAAGAAAACAAGGAAAAGAGTTTTGAACCCTGCACTCTTTCAAAAGGAAATATTAGTATTAGTCTGCTACTTTAACTGCAAAGTTAGTGCAACAAGGGTTTTTATAATATCTATCTAGGATTTTGAGTGTTATTCAATGCTTTTAATAGTTTGTGATTTATGAGAGAAAGGGGCAGGGAAAATAAAGTAAACTTCTAAACCTCATAGCTCAAGAAAGTAAAAGAAAGCTAAAAGTGAGTGCTGGTGGGACAAAACAGATTTAAACTATTTCCGTTATGCATTCTCACACATAAAAAGCAAGTGTTGGATACTAATAGATATGCCAAAGGAAATTATGTACTGTGTTAGGCCTTTCTCTGAATTCCCAAAACCAGAATAACATGCATTTATTAAAAAATATCAAGGGTGAAATTCTAATGTCTGGCATTAATGGCTGACTATAATCATCTGAGAATTACCAGTACTGGGGAAAAATGAGACACTGTAAGCACTCTGACAACAGAAGCAAATATTATTTGTGTGTGTAGGAGAGTGAATGGGGGATGCCTGCATTTACAGAATGTGGCCACCAATACTGCTAACTACTACAGAAAGTGCTGACCTGCACTTGCGGTACTTAACAGCAATTCACAGACCTGCATATTAGTCAATATTGAGGTCTTTCCTTATTTTGGCGAACATGTCTCTGAATACAAAAGTACTGCATCGAATAAACAGTGCCTTTTTTTTTTGCAGTCCTTATTGTGAGGATGTGAGCACCCTTAAACCACAGTATATTCACAGGTTGAGTAAAAGTAGATGCAGAGGCAATTAATGCATTCTGCATGATATTATGATGGACCTACAAAGTAGCTTTCATTTGTACTGATAAACATCTGAACTATGTTAACAGTAACAGTAACAGTGCATTGCATTCCAACTATACAGAAACTATGGACTGGATTTAGAAAACGTCCCTGCGTCATGCTAAGTGAATTAGCATGATGAGTGGCTACATGCAAGATGTAGGCAATTCAGAAACACAAACGCAGCAAGATAGTCAGGTGCTGTATATGCTAATGGTCATATAATGACATAGTAATGAGCAAAGTTATTACAATGAGCCTGTCACAGGTACGCTCTTATGGAAAATAAGATGGCAAAGCAATTCATAAATGTATAAATATCATTTCATATCTATCATATGACTTCTTTGAGTCAGTCACCAGAGCTGTGGATAAAGGCAAGGTGGTTCATACAGCCTACCTTGATCTGGCCAAGGCCTTTGATACCATTCCCATTCAGGAATCATAGAAAAACTCACTAAGTTAGGCATCAACCCCTATATCACTGGGGGGGGGGGGTTGCAAACTGTCTCACAGGTAGAACCCACAGTGTGAATGTAGCTGACTCCAAGTCAGACTGCCGACCAGTCACGAGTGGAGTCCCACAGGGTTCGGTCTTGGGTCCTCTCCTTTTTGGTATCTACTTCCCTGAAGTCCAGCCCAACACAAAGGGACTCTGGCTGACAAAGTTTGCAGACCATTGCAAGTTGGGTGCTATTATTAACTCCCCAAGTGATGCTGACATCCTACAGAAAGGCCTCACTGAGCCCGACAACTGGTGTCAGAACCATGGCCTTAATCTCAATGCCAAAAAATGTGTCATTATCCCCTTTGGGAAAAACCCGGTTCCCATGAATTACCAAATCGATGGTAGTCCACTAAACACAGAAGGTGTTATAAGATATCTGGGAACACAAGTTGACAGCAACCTCTCTTTTGACCACCACATTGCCACTGTGGTCAGAAAGTCTTTCTATGTGGCACATCTCATTACTGAGGCTTTTGCATCCAGGAAGAAAGAGGTCATTGTCTCTCTCTATTCTTCCCTCATTAGGCCAATCATTGAGTACAATGCCCCATTTGGCATGTACCTCACTAAACACCTGCAACAACTAGAGAGGCCACAAAAGTACCTCACAAAGAGGATCCTAGGCCTTAAACATTTTTCCTATATGGACAGACTAAAAAAAACTCCAACTATTCTCTGTCTCATATCGCTTACTTAGATGCAATCTTTGCTTGACTTACAAAGGCATGTCTGACCCAGCTCTGTTAGAAATGTTACATCTAAAGAAATCCCAATCCCTACACACCACACGCTCCACAGACCTCAACCTCATTACCACAATCAATAGAACATGATGGAGGGCCATGTTCATAACCCAGAAACTGCCCATGCTATGGAACTGACTTCCTGTACATGTCAAGCAGAGCACCTCACTGGTCCTCTTCAAGAGAAATCTTGATGAGTGGATGGGAAATAGAAAATTCACCCCAGGGGTCACTTCAGTGGCTTTACTCGACAGAAGCACTGGGAACTAACATCGAGTGGCACACACCTATGAACCTATCACTCAATGGGGCTGCATCCACTGCATATTTGAATATTACTATTCAGAATAATGAAATCAGTAAACAATGTTAAGGGTTGCTGCCCCACCTAGTAAATGTGTATTTGCAAGAAGCTCTTATTGCCACTGCTTTGCCTGATGGGGCACATCAGTATCCCTGAAGATGCTGGCTCATCTGATCTCACTTAACATTTCATGGACTCCATGAAGCTGACATTGTGGACTGGTACATTTACCTAGGGACACAATCCAAGACATTTTGGACATGTTTTGTCCTGATCTGTATCCCTATGGAAATCACGGAGCACCTATCTCAGTGGCTACTAAGGTAACTGTGACTTTATATATGTTAGCTACAGGGACCTTATAGTGACATACTGAGGACACAGTGGGGGTATCTTAGGTATCTGCCTTGAGAATACTTCAGCATGTGGGGCAGCATTTGTAGTTCCCAAGTACCACTGAGGAGAGAGCCAACGCCATGCAGAATTTGCCAGAGTTGCTGAAGATCATAGACTGTATTCACATTGAACTAGAAACCCCATCTGATGAACTGAAAAGTAGGTACACATACCACATACAAGTACTAGGTGGTCTGTAATGCACAGGGAATTATCTGCAATGTGTGTGCAGGCCACACAGGTAGTTATTACAACTCCCTCATCTGACACACCTGTGACTTGTACCAACATTTTGTGAGTGGTGACTTCCCCCAGAAGCATCTTGTTGGTAATGCTGGATATGCATGAAACCCTGGCTCATGACACCCATAGGAAATCCACCAAATCAAACATACCATGGGTACAACCATGCCCAACCAGAAACAAGGAGCATCATTAGTGTTCATGAGTGTTTGGGCTGCTGTATGTACGCTGTCCCTGACTGGATTCATTTGATTGTGCCCTGCAGTATAACCCTAACAATTGTGCAAAAATACAAGTAAGAAGTTACAGCAGAGTGGACACTTGTAGGAGCAGCAGTCTTTAGATCACCAGGCAGTGAAAGCTAGGTCAGACGAGGGTCAGTGTTGGAGCCAGAAGCTGGGGATGATCCTGCCAGACAGAGGCAGGTGCAGTATGCCATAGCACTAGCATATAGCTCCAGAACATAGGTGACAAGTGTAAATCAGATACACTGCAGTAAAACTGATGCATGCAAAACCAACACCAGACTGTGCATAACCATGTTTAGGCTACCCACGCTGTGCATCAGACATAGGTAACCCAATTACAGTGTACAAAGACAGTGTGCAATTGTCATCAGCTGCACAGGTGGAAAAGGGAGCAAAAGCGTGTGTGTCTGTCAAAGAGAAATGAGTGAGCAGTGAGGATTATTAAAATAAAACATGCTCATATATATTCCCTGTCAGTGCTACTGGCGCTTTAGTGTACAAGCCTTCCTGAAGACTTTGGATACCATACTATACTATGCCAAATGAAGTTTAGTAAAGGTATTCCTTTAGAGTCTCCTCTCGAATAACTTTCTCCATATCTGCATATGTCTACAATGATGATATTTCTTGCCTTGCTCAGCAACCATCTCTGAAGAGTAGTACTGCACTGCAAAAAATGATTTTTTTTTTTACACGTTTGTTGACATAGTAAGCATGTTGGTCAGAAGTGACCTTTTGTAGGGTCAAGATCCTGGGAACTATCACCCTATTAGCCTGACGAGCCTGGTCTGCAAGGCCATGAAATGTATCATCATGGAACTCATAAACAAAGACATTGGTAACCTCCAAACTCTGGACTCCACCCAGTTCGGGTTTGTGAAAGGCAGATCATGCCTCCTGAACCTGATGGACTTCTTTGAGGCAGTCACCAAAGCCATAGATGAGGGTAAGGTGGTTCACACAGCCTATCTTGACCTCGGCAAGGCTTTCAACACCATCCCCCATTCTGGAATTATAGCTACACTCACTAAACTAGGTATAAATCCCTACGTCACAAGATGGGTTGCCAACTGGCTCACTGACAGAACCCACACTGTAAAAGTTGCAGACTCCAAATCTGACTTCAAGCCAGTGACAATTGGAGTACCATAGGGTTCAGACATGGGACCTCTCCTGTTTGCTATCTACTTCTCTGAAGTATAGGCTAACACAGAAGGCCTCTGGCGAATGATGTTTGCAGATGACTGCAAACTAGGAGCCATAGTCAAGTCCCCAAATGATGTGAACATCCTACAGAAGGGCCTCACTGAGACAGATGCTTGGTGTCAGAGGCATGGCCTCAAATTCAATGCCAAAAAGTGCATTGTCATCCCCTTTGGTAAAAACTCTGTACCCATGAACTACCACATAAACGGCAGTCTACGTAATGCTGAATGTGTGATAAGAGACCTTGGGACCCAGGTGGACAGTAGCCTCTCCTTTGATAATCACATTACCACAGTAGTCAGGAAATCCTTCTATATGGCACACCTCCTCACAAAAGGGATCTCATCCAGGAAGAAAGAGTTCATAGTTCCCCTCTACTTGGCACTCATTAGACCCATTATAGTGTAAACTGCCCCTTTTGGAATGTACCTCACAAGACACCTGCAGCAGCTGGAAAGGTCACAGAAGTACCTCACAAAGAGGATTACTGCCCTCAAACAGATGCCCTACACTGACCATCTCAAAAAACTCCAGCTTTATACTGTAGCATATCGCCTACTCCGAGTAGACCTCTGCCTAACATATAAAGCTATTTTAAACTCAGAGCTGTTGGACATGCTACACCTAAAGAAATCCCAATCCCTCTGAACTTCATGCACTAGGGACCTAAGCCTTATCACCACAATAAACAGGACATGCTGGAGGGATAGATTCCTGTTACAGAGACTTCCTATACTCTGGAACAAGCTACCCATCTATGTCAAGCAAAGCTCCTCATTAGCACTCTTCAACAAAAATCTTGATGAGTGGATGGGAAATAGGAAATACACCCCGTGGATCACTTCTGTGGCTCTGCTCTACAGCTGCACAAGAAATTAACTTTTCTTGGGTGGCATAAGCCAGGGAACCTTGTTGGCTAGGCTTACTTAGGCCCTTGGGCTGATAGCCTAGTACCTACCTATGAACCTATGAACCTAAGTCAGGAGCACTGACTGGTTAAGCAATTTCTAAGACTCACACAGGCAAGTGAAGGTGGAAGGAATCAAACCTTGTATCCTTAGTTATAGGTAGCAGCTCATTAACAATTTGGAGCTTTAATACTCTATACTGACACTTACTGGCCATGACTTAGGTGACAATATTTAAAACTGAACTCAGTCCTGCTTTTACTGGCCTTAATTGATCTCAAGCAGGAACTAGAGAATGAGTTTTGCAGCTTTCTTTCAAAATGAATCAGACTCACCAATTCACCTGAAGATTCAAAAACAGACCTATCACTTCCTGTAAGAGATGCAGCAAAAGAGGCTGTTTACAGAATGAGGGCACTTGCAATTCAGAGATACATTAGCCACAGTGAGGAAAGTCACTTTATTGGCTAATTTGCATGTCTTTGAACTGCAGTGCAGATCAGCACTGTCCTAATGTAGTTAGCAGTGTCAGCCCATGTACTGCATTGTCACAGCCCTCCCCACACACACACACGCACACACACACACACAAACACACACACACACACACACACACACACACACACACACACACACACACACACACACACACACACACACACACACACACACACATTTAGTCTCCCACACACATACACACATTGAAAGACACACACAGACACATACACACACACACACACACACACACACACACACACACACACACACACACAAACACACACATTGAAAGACACACACAGACACATACACACAAACACACACCACATTACATACTCCATACCTGTCCATGAGCTGTTAGAATGTCTCTGATGTCTCCCTTGTTTATCCTGCCTAGGAAATCATGAATGATTGCAGAAAGTCATCAATGTCAGACATTAGGGTTTCATATCTCTTATTGGGCAGAAACTGTACAGCAATGCTAGACCCATTGTTCTATTAACTTTTTAAAATTCTTCCTGATGTCATTTGATATTCTTCCCAACTTTGTCCTGAAATCTTGCGTCCCATGTGGACACACCCCCATTCCTCTCAACTGCATACTAAAAAAAGCAATGTGATATTAACTTATTAGTATAGCAGCTTAATGCTATTGTTTCTTGTGTCAAGGGTGTGGGTTTCTAATCCTTCTCCACCACCATTTTAATAGATTTTTATTTACTTTTATCTTTTATGTAGTACTATCCCTAGTGTCTAGTGCTGGTGCAGATGACTAGTGTCCTTGGTGAGAGGATGCAGAGATTGAATCTATTTTAGTGCCTTTAATGTATACTATTGAAAGTACCCCTGGTGTTTATTGCTCCATGCCCCGACCCATATATTCTAGTTTTTTTGTTGTGTGCCTTGCAGAGTATCCATGGTGGCAAGCGTTATCCCAACCCAAAGTTAACTGCTATTAAGGCATGATCTTATAGGCTTATACATGGTGCCCAGTGCCCCCCATCCATCAACATGTTAAGTGCCACTGAAACATGTTATTAAAGATGTATACCTTGTGTCAAGTGCCCCCCCCCCCCCAAGCATGTAAGAGATAACCCTGGTGTCTAGTGTTTCCACTGACCCACTTCTTTAGAGTTATCCCTGGTGTCTAGTGCCCCCATCCACATCCTTACAGCTATCCCGTGTCTAGTGGACTGCACCAATGGGCAGGATTTGCTCATTAGTCTAGGGAGGTGTGGAGGTATAACAGTTCCCCCAATCCACATACACACACAAATACACAACACATATTCACACATCAGTGCATATACACACACACACACACACACACACACACACACACACACACACACACACACACACACACACACACACACACACACACACACACACACACACACACACACACACACACACACACACACACACACACACACACGCACATGCACACACACACACACAAAACATGCAAGCATAAACCTACCCTATCCTCTACCAGATGCCATATTAGAACCTTTCAGGCAGACAGATAATCACACATACACTGACACACATCATACAAAACCACTCACACCCCTACCACAACATTACTGTGTCCACTAACTCCCTGATTTACCTTCACAGCAATGGATGAACACAAGTTCTTGGCCATGTTCATTACCACTAGAAGACAAAAGAGGTTATGTTAACCTATACCTTCACTAGGCCTTACTGCAGGCAATCCAAGGAAGAGCCCATGCGTAATTAACATATGCCTCACTCCTGCAATGACTCATTAACATTTAGCATGGTCACAGAGACAGCTACCATGGTGCTGCATGTCTGTATGTTGTGGTACTGTGGTAAGGCTGTCCCTGAATCAATAATGGTTACTGTGATGTATACATCTTGTGTACATCTTGTTATAACCTTTCTGATTCTGTCCCATAGTCTTCCAACTTACCTTGTGCAATAGTTCTTGATTTACTAGAGCTCCTTGGCTCTATTGCTGCCCTGTTTACTTTTATGCCATATTACTTGCTGCTATATACAATGAATGAAACTGTTTTCATATTGATTGTTCTTTTTCTAACTGTGGAATTTACTCATGACTCCAGTCTGTCAGGTCAGGCCTGAGAATAAGCATCTTTGTGATAGGCATAATGTACTGAATATCAATCACCTAATTTAAGTAATAAGTCACTGTACTGAGGCCTGTGACAAAAAGCATATTCAGCAACTCTGAAGTATTTCATAACTGCTTCTTGCTGTCTGGGTTCAATTACGTAAATAGAATCATTTCTGTTTATGAACATCAGGGAAGGTATCCTTCCATCCATGCAATGCAGCTCATTGCACAAATAAAATATTTAGATTTACATACTGTAAAAGTAAATATACTTAAACTGATTGATGCAAATCCATTTCTATAGTTCACCACAGTGCAGTGGTCTCACAAAATGGAAAATTTAGTGTGCATTCCTTAAACCCCCCTTGTGTTTATGAAATTTTGTGATGGCATCCTATTTTACAATTATGTATCTTTAACTAGCAGAAGCAACATTCTGCAAACAAATTTATTTTTGCCTGGTGCCACTACTGTTTCTGGATCTGCAAAAAGTAGAAATAGCAGAGATCAGTCATTTTCTCTTCCTTATTTGAGTAAATTCAAAACTAATGTAGTTCTTTCAAGTCCCCCTGTATAAAACCCGCTTTGGCGCGGCTTTGCACGATTTTGCGCATAGCACAGCATCGGGCAGCTCCGCTTAATTGGGTTTAAACCATTCTCGGCTCCACAAAGTCTGCTCTTCACTTTTTCCCTTAGAACTGATCTAGTTCTCATAATAAACACCCTATTCCTACTCTAAAGCCTGGCACTTGCTCACTAAAGCAATTATATAAGCCAGCACTAAAACATTAAAAGCACTACACCCTCACAAACTCCCCTTGAGTACCTTGTTCCCCATTGGCCCTTTTTTAATTATAAAGGAATTCCCAGTACTATTCTAGCATGTCCAAAGGTCAGTTGTCAATCTCCTCTCCAGTCCAGCTGGTGAATCTGGGAATATTGAGGCAATGTTACAACTGCCTCATGTACACAGACAACCCTCTCCTCCTCCTCCCAACAAATTCCAACACATGTGAGAGATGCAACCATATAGCCAAACTGGAGGCTAAGCTCTCTCAACTCAGTACTGGCGTAACCAGTCAGGAGGAGAAGGAAACCACACTCACTACAATTCCAGTCTCACATAGACCTACCACGACAGCAAACCAAACACATAAACACACAAAAACATACTCGGAGGCTATAAATAAAAATCTGCCTAAGCAGCAGAGACCTCCAAAGCAGACACCCAAGTAACTGCTACCCCAAAACAAAACACATGCAACACATAGCTCACAAAGCCAGTGTGCCAAAACTTCACAGCCCTTAAGGCTAAACAACACACCTAATACACTTGTAATAGGTGACTCTATCATCAGGCACACTGACGTCCCGCTCACCAGGCTGAACAATGAGAAGGTCACGGTGAGCTGCCTGTCGGGTGCTAGGATCTGCCACATAACACAAGCACTCAGGTCACTCCAAGGCAAGTACAAATATGATTCAGTCATTGTCCATGCTGGTGTGAATGACCTGAGACGTACCTCGCTGGACTACATGAAAAGAGACATAGAGGAGCTCTCTGAGCATGTAGCCCAGGCCGGTATGACCCTGACCTTGAGTAGCATCTTACCCTCACCAAGAATGATGCCACAATATGAAGACAATGATCAATTTCAACAATCGGCTTAAGTATTGGTGTCATTCAAAGGGGATCCAATGCCTGTCAGCCTGGGATGACATGCTCGACAAGCCACGATGCTTCGCTAGGGACGGCTTGCTCCTGTCACCCCTGGGCTTCCGAATATTAGCAAAGGCTCTTGCCACCCCCATAGTGCCTTTTTTAGGCAAGACTCAAAAGACACACCCACCTCCATAGGTATCACAAGAGATAAGAAACTAAGAGTAATGCTACTCAACGCCAGAAGTCTAAACCTCAAGACACATGCACTCAAAACTCTCCTTAGCATGGAGAACATCGATATCTGTGCAGTAACAGAAACCTGGTTCAAGGCTCCCGAGAGCACCCCAGCACTACCAGGTTATACCTCATACTATGCTTTTTGGCCCCAAAACTTGGATTGAACCCCAAAAGGAGGGGGAGTATCAATATCCGTCAAAGATACCCACACCTCCAGGTTGGTGGCACAGCACGAAGCATCAGAGACTATCCATGTGCATCTAACAGTGGGTAAAACTGCCTTCCAGTTTATAGCCTGCTACAGACCACCCTCCCAAACCCAGGAACCCCACTCGGCCTTCCTGAGAACACTGGAAAATATGAAGGTCTCTCCAAACACCATTATATTGGGCGACTTCAACTACCCAAACATAGACTGGGAGCATTACTCGAGCTCCAACACCCTAGCCCAAAGTTTCCTAGAATTTATAAACTCAAATGCTATGGAACAACTTGTTACCACTACCACAAGAGGGGAAAACATACTAGACCTGATCATCACCAACATGGGGGCTCTATGCTCCAGACCAGAAGTTTATCCCTCACTGGTAAGATCAGACCATAAACTAATCTCACTGGATATTCACATCCTGACCCCACCCCCTACCCAGAAAACCACAGTGCAAAACTTCTCTAAAGCAAATTTCACACTTCTCAAAACTGAGGTGGAATCCTTCAAAGCACCCGGGCCTGTGGAAAATATGGCCCAGACCGCAGAATCCTTTATAAACGCATTCTATGAACACCTTCAGGAATGCATGGATCATGCAATCCCAAATAAAACCAAGACCCAATCCTCCAAAGGCAGGCGTCCTGTCTGTTGGACCCCAGCCATAAACAAACTATACAACAATAGAAGGAGGAAGCTACTACATGATAGAGCAAAATCCCAAAAAGGGAAGGCATCTCTGATCAGTATTAGCAAAAAACTATGGGCACTCATAAAATCATCTAAGGCCAGCTTCGAGAGAAAAATTACACAGGACACTAAGGATAATCACAAGGCTTTCTTTAGCTATGTTAGGAACCTGGGTGGGAATTCCCAGATATGCTCAGAATTAGTCCAAAATGACAAAAAATACACTGAACCCACAGACATTGCCAACATCCTAGCTGACAGGTTCAGCGCAACCTTCTCCCCCCCCCCCGCCCCACCAAAAGGGCAAATATTTATCCCAGCAGAGTGCTGCCCCCCTGACATCTCAGATGCTCAGGTAAAAGCCGCCCTCTCCAAAGCAAAAAACACAGCATCAATGGGACCAGACGGTGTCCTGGGCTGCATCCAACATGAACTCCAAGAAGAGCTAAACCCAAACATAAAACTACTGTTCAGTCTCAGCCTTACTACAGGATATGTACCCAAAGAGTGGCGTACAGCAACATTGGTCCCTCTCCACAAAGGTGGTGCCTCAATGGATCCTGGAAACTATCACCCCATAAGCCTAACTAGCTTGGTCTGCAAAGCTATGGAAAGGATCATCATGGACCTCATAAATAAAGATATTGGGGACCTACAGACACTGGATCATACCCAGTTCGGCTTTGTTAAGGGCAGATCCTGCCTCTTAAACCTGTTTGATTTCTTTGAAACAGTCACCAATGCCATTGACGAGGGGAAGGTGGTCCACACAGCCTACCTGGACCTCGCAAAAGCCTTCGATACAATACAATACCCCACGCGGGCATTATAGATAAGCCAAAGTGGTTAGAAAAACATTTTATATAGCCCACCTAATCATGAAGGGATTCACATCTAGATCAGGGGAGGTCATCGTGCCTCTTTACTCATCCCTTATCAGGCCCATAATTGAGTACAATGCCCCTTTTGGGTTGTACCTTACCAGACACCTGCAGCAACTGGAAAGATCCCAAAAGTACCTCACCAAGAGGATCAAAGGGCTCAAACAGATGCCATAAGCTGCCCGGTTAAAGAAACTCCAGCTCTACTCAGTGGCATACCGCCTGCTCAGAGGCGATCTAAGACTGACGTATAAAGCCATTTCCAACCCAGAATTAATGGACAGGCTGCACCTCAGAAAATCCAAATCCCATCGAGCTACGTGCTCGAGAGCCTTGAACCTCAGCACTGAAATAAATAGGACATGCTGGAGGGACAGATTCATAACCCAGAGGCTCCCTTCACTCTGGAATAAAATCCCAGTCCAGGTTAGGCAGAGTCCCTCATTGACTCTCTTTAAGAGGAATCTTGATGAGTGGATGGGAGATCATAGGTTTACCCCGGGTATCACTTCTGTGTCACTGTTAGACAGAGGCACAGTATACTAACCTCGAAAAAGGGCATAGCAAAATTCATTTAAAATGGGTGGCGAAAGCCAAACACACTCTGGCTAGGCTTATAAATGCCCTAGGGCAGATAGCCTAGTATGAACCTATGAACCTATGAACCTAGAGGGCTAAATCCCCAAATATGGCGCAGGCAACCTGGGTTCGATCAGTGTCTTGGGTGTCTTGAGACACAGCAGGACAGGATGGATATGCCTATCCTGGGAGAAAGGGATTGCATTGGTAGAAGGCCTAGTTTCTCATAGCCCTTGTTAGGGCTGGGGTGTAAATGAAACTTCCAGGTTGGGTGGTCCAGGTATGCCCAGAGGGTGTGTCTGCTCAGAGCTTAGAGTAGAACTCATAACCAAAACCATGTCTTGTTGCCAAGTCATCCTAGATGAGTGTCACCACACTGGAGCGAGGATTAGAGCAGTAACTCAGCCAGAACCATTGAGTAGTAACTCAGCCAGAACCATTGTAGGCAGAAGGTGGGTCTCTCTAGTCCACATCACCTGCCCACACACCTTGCTGGCCTTTGAGAGGGGTGACAGTCAAATCCACAGTCTGTTGGGATATAAAAATACCAGACTATACTTTCAATAATGGGGACAGTGATGGAGGCTCAGTACAGAAGCCAAACTGTTAAATCAGATACATCGCCTTCCAATGTATGAGCTGCAGTAAAAACATCAAAACAAATATTCTGCTGCAGAAAGAAAATCGTTACCATATTCAGTTTTAAAATAAACAATTTTTTTTCTTTTCACAGCAAAACTGTATTCAACTTGTATCTGTGACTCAAGAAACAAAAGTAAAAATAATACATTAACTTGAGGCTGTGAGTTATGAAACAAAATTAAAAATAACACATTAACTTGAGGCTATGAGTTATAAAACAAAATTAAAAATAACACATATCTGTTGTTCTGATTCATTTTCTCGTTTAGGAGTTCTTACTCATACGTTGTCATCTTTTATAAGAGTTAGTAGCTCCCCCTTTCTTTCACAAAGTTTACAGCTGAAATACCAGTAATGTGTTATCACAACAAAACCCTTTAAGCAAAGTATTAATAAAAGCATACTACAATAAAATTCTTTGAAAAAAATCTTAATAAAAGTGCATATGCATTTACAGAACACTGATGATGACATCTGCCTTGTCCAAATGCACAAATTGACCCAACAGTTTCTTAATAGAGGGTATGATCAAACTCTTTTGGAAAAACTTTATAATGAAGTTTGTAGCGAATTAATCTATATAGCAAAACCATATTTTGCCTGTTCAGAGTCTTATGGTTTACGTTTTAGAAATAACAATGTTAACAATAATATATTTTATCTTACTAAATTTAATAAATACAGCAGAGACATATTATACAGAAAAAAAACTTGTGTATTTTGTTGTCTCTCCCTGAATTGGCTAAATTTATTAATAACTTCCCATGTTTTTCCTATAAGAATTGCCCTAGCCTTAAGCAGCATCTCTGTTATAAGGACTTTCGACAGAGTACAAAAGTTATATCAACTAGGCAAGGAACTTTTCCCTGCTATAATTGTTCGATTTGTAAGATCATTAGTAAGGAGAAATGTTTTGTACATCTGGTTACCAACAAGAGATATGTGTTAAGAAGCTATGCCAATTGTAATACAAACAATATTATATATTTAGCCACCTGTAGACTCTGTTCTGCCTTTTATACTTTTATATAGGTAAGTCAGCTAGAAAGTTAAAAGAAAGAGTGGTTGAACATAGATCAGAAATTCGCAGAGGTATTGTAACCAATGCTTTGGCTCAGCCTTTAAAGGAGAATGGAAAAGATTATTGTTTTATGTTTAGGGTTCTTGATGTAATTTATAAAGACCCCAGGGGTGGTGATTTGAACAACAAGTTGGAACTAAGGGAATATGAGTGTATCTTACATTTCAATGCTGATCACCTCCCTGGTATAAACAAAATGGTTTCTATTAAACCAGTTTTACAATGTAAGCATATGCGTTTGAAATAATTAGTTTTTAATTATTATTGGCTGTGTGGTATTATGTGATTGTTTTATTGTATATTTAAATGAGTTTTTGTTTTAAAGATGTTATACTGATGAAGGATTATGTCCGAAAGCTTCATTATTAAAGTTTGACGTTGTGATTTCACATGGTTTGCTTTATTTATTGCCGTTTGCATGTTTCACTTTACCACCTTCTGTAGTGATTTTTCGATTATGCAGTGTTCTGCACAGTGAATGCAGCTCTGTCAGTTAATATAATGTTGTATGTGTTATACATTTTAATGCGGTATAAAAGGGATATGTTAAAGGATCTGTGAATTGCAATAAGGCAGTACTTATCCTGCAGCTGTTGGATAGCTGTTGGATTAAACCTACACGTACTGATGTTTTTCTATACAGGTAGATCTTTAACAAGCTTATTTCACTTTATTTTTGAGATACCCATTCAATATTGTTCCTGTTCTGTATTTATATTTTTCTGTAACATAGCCTGGCATCTAATATTTTGGAACACGATACCATAAGAGTCATAAAGAAACTGAAGTATTAGTATAGCATATCACTGAGACATTTCTTAATGTGTGATGCCATGGGAGAGAAACTGATTTAAAATGTGATGCCCTGTGCTTTTTTATTATTTTCTGAATGCACATTATAATATATATATATATATATATATATATATATATATATATATATATATATATATATATATATATATATGTTTGTGTGTGTGTGTGTGTGTGTGTGTATGTAAGTTGTGTCTAAGCATTGCAAAATCTGCAGATGTAACTGCACTACTGTGAGAGGAGATTTATATTTGTTCTTTTATTTATTAAAGAGAAAAATATATTTAAAACATGAATGCTGGTGTGCAGTAATGATGCTGGGATGTAAGAAAGGTTTCTGACAAAAGGAAGAAATGATTGCTGTCTGTACTTGCAGGATTGTCATAAAGCAGGTCAGTCAGGATGCTTTGAGTTAAAGTTGCAAAAAGAATCAAGTGCAAGAAGTGAAAAAACATAAAATTCTGTGTTTATTTTCTACTGGGCCTTCTGTATATGAGACAAAAACCACAATGAAAAACCCAGAACCAGTGAAACCAACAGCAAACAACCAAGAACACTGGTGCTCCAGAAAACCAAACCAAAGAAATAACGTAAAATAGTTTATTCAACGTATTCGTCTGATAGACTTCTTCAGAATTGAGAATATGAGACAAAAAATTTAGTTAATTACCTCTGGTTACTGGAAAACATAGTAAGCATTTATTTTGTGCTGAATATGCATAGTCAGTCCTACTGTATACTCCTTGTTGGAACATCTGTTTAAAGTTTGCTGTTCTGCAGTTGCATATATAGTTTTGTCCCGATCCACTTCAATAAAACACCACACACCAAACAGACATTTGATGACCTTTATTTAAAGTTCATAAAACATCATAACTTTATTGCATCATTTCAATTTATTAGTCACGACAAAACATCCTTGTAGCCATTCATCAGGACTGTATCCCCACTCATCCTGCCCAAATAAGCAACGTCCTCACCTCCGCTCACTTATTCTTACTAATCGAGCAGCATCCTACCACTCACTTTCACTCCCATAAATTCCTTACATCAATACCCAACACTAGAGGGGAAGTTGGGACAAGCCTACCCCTCTTTGCTGCCTAAGCACCCAACCCCAATGGCAAATCAAACCCACATGTCCTAAAAAGCAGTGATGGAGGACAGATAGCAAGATTACGCTTAAATCTGATCCCTATCACAGCTACTAGCACATAAACCCTCTAAGCCCCACCCTACACCTACCTCACTTCCTCCAGACTTTCCGTTATTACATTAACCCTTGTTTCCCAAACTCAACCTAACCCCTCTCTTTCATCCCAGCGTTAACATCATTGCCCATCCAACTATCTCCTTCCTAAACCCCACCCCCTTCTTCTTTCTGCCTAACCCCTAAATGCTGCAGATGTCCCTGGACAAATTGGTTTGTTCTCAAACCTCATTTGTCCCAATCCACTTCAATAAAACACCACATACCAAATTGACATTTGACGACCTTTATTTAAATCAACACCCAACACCAGAGGGAGAACAGAAGAGGAAAAAGCCTACCCCTCTTTTCCACCCACCAGCCTGACCTAGGCTGTTCCCCCTCACCTATTGAAGGACTTTCACTAAACCCTCCAAAATTAAACCTAAGTATAGATTAAACAGATCTAAACAAAATTCATTCAGGTGCACCACATCCTCTCTGACCCACACTGGGTCCCTATCATCAAGATCCATGTGTTCTATTATCTGCATACCCATAGCACACAGTTGCCTCACCAAACTACAATTAAAAAAACACCACACCTGTTCTAAAGCCATAAGACTAGCAGCATGCCTACAAAGTAAACAAGGTATTATCTCAGACCACACAATGCAAATACCCAGATATATCTGCTTTAAAACAACCAAATCCTCCCTTATCCGATATACCAATTCCCATTTTGGAATTATACCCAAGTCATTACCTGCCAGATGTAGCACCAATACTTGAGGAAGCACCATCTGTGATTGTATACCTGCAAACTCCTTCATGAGCTGATTCCACCTGTGACCTCTAATACCATGTCATATGATTCTCCACCCTAAATGATGCAAGCCCAATTCAGCGTCATTGGTCCTACTGCAGCCCTCTTCACCACCCAATGGACAAACAAATGACCTAGGATGACAATCTCATTTCCTAACAAAAAGAAAAAAAATGAATCCTAGCCAATCTTGTTAGGCAATTATCTAATATAAGACAAAAAGGCAGTTGAAGACCAACAACCAACCCTGTTAATCACCTTAATGATCTCAACCGATCTACCTTCCCTTGCTAAGTGCGAAGCCCTACCCATGCAAAAGGAATGAGTAGAAAACATTCCTCCCATAAAACCTTTACATGTCCTCCTCATTATATATATAAACTGACTACCCATTATCACCTTAACCACCTCTTGAGTGGAAAACCAAATCTTGAGGGCTCCCTATATGGAACCCTAGTAAATTCTTGGTCCAAGCCACTCGACACATCCAATCATACCTATATTTCCCCAGAACTATCTGTGTGTCTTTCCCTACCTGGTCCATTTTAGATCTATGCAACCAAATATGCACTTCTGCAGAAAATATCATGATGACCCCCCAGACCAATGACCCTAACAACTCTGACACACTAAATACTCCATAATGTATGCAAGATGGTGGTGCTTTATGCAGAAGTGGCCTCTTCAGCTCCCGTTGTGTGTCTTGTGTTCATGTAGGAGTTGTTGGTTATCGTCCAATTTTTTGGAGTCCACTTGTGGCCGGGTGTATGGTTTGCTGTGGCCATGGTGCTGGTTGCCAGTTGAATGGTTCGGATCATTCAGATTTGCTCAGAGTAACTCTGGAGTGGCTGGATGGTTGGTCTGGTAATGGCTGTTCAGACATACATGTGGAGAGTTGCGCTGAGCAGATGGTAGAGACCCGAGTGCCTGATGGTGTTGGATGGTGTTGTGCTGGGTCGGAATTGATTTTGCTGGTCGGAGGGAACTGGACCAAGATTTGGAACATTGCTGGTGTGGAGATGAGGTTGGTGATGGTGTGGATGGTGAAAATTGAGATCATCAGGATGATGAAAATTGTGATTGTTGATCTGACAATGACATTCAGTCCTCCAGATGGAGAGGTGCACCAAGAGTGGCTGGTGGAGACCTGATTGTCTGCCGGTGTTGTGTACTGGATCCAGATTTTTGATTTTTGTTTTTTTTTTGGGTCAGTGGAATTGCACTGAGATTTGCCAGTGTGGGGATGGATCTTCAGATTGCTTCAACTCTGTTGTTTGTGTGTGTGTGTGTGTGTGTGTGTGTGTGTGTGTGTGTGTGTGTGTGTGTGTGTGTGTGTGTGTGTGTGTGTGTGTGTGTGTGTGTGTGTGTGTGTGTGTGTCTGTGTGTGTGTGTGTGTGTATTGTTATATGTTTATGTGTTTATGTTTTTGCAATGGTTTCGGTCTTTTTTAATTTCTCCAAATCTTTTGGGTTTCTAATACCATGATGTGAATGAACCCCATTCCTAAGTCAAAGTAAAATTAAAGTTCATGAAATTAGTATTGTTTCAATCTTTGATGTCAGCCAAAAGTGATCTTCACAGCACTTGCAATGTATCCAGTACAGTTACATGTAGTAGTAACATATCAAATTATGATTATAGATTCTTTTTTATTAGATCCATTGCTCCTACTACTATTGCAACTGTCTGGGTGTCTTTCTCTCTTTTCTCTCTCTTCCTCTCATTTCTGTCTGCAGATCCTGATATTTCATGACTTTGTGTCTCTTTGTATGCAAGACACTGTAGTCAGTGGATGTGGTGATTTCAATGATCAATGCTACTTTTGTCTTCTTTTCATGGACCACTATATCCGGTTTTCTAGCATCTATCTTTTGAACTGTTGGCAATGGGTATGTGATGTAAACTTCATCATTTTCTATGATGCTTTGTGGCTCATGTTTCCAGTGTTTTTCAGACACTTCAGTAGCATAATGTTTGCACAATTTCCAGTGCATCAGTCTTGCCACATTATTATGCCTTTCAATATACAGTTCTTCTGCCATCAGTATGTCACAACCAGCAATGAGGTGTGCAACTGTTTCCAATTCGATTTTCCAAAACCTACATTTGTCTGTTTCTCCCATATGTTCAATGGACTTTGTAAACCAGCATGTACATAGCTCACTATCTTGGACCGCCAATATTAACCTTTCATCTCTTGGTTTAAATTTGCATCTCCTTAACCATTCCTGCATTCATTCCTGATCAAAATGAGGTTCTTCCAGAAGTTTTCCATATTTGCAACTATATTTATGCATTTTCCACATTTCTTTCTCTCTCATCTGGTCCTTCACCTTTTATTCTTTCTTTTGTTTTTTTTGGCACATTCAGTTGTTGCCTGATTTTTATCTACTTCTGGTTTGATTTCCATTCCTGCTTGACATTGATATGCTTCTGCTAGATTTAGCAGAAAAGTCATCTTAGATTTATTCTCCTCATGTTTCAAAACTTTCACTACATTTGGGTCTTGTGAGTTCAGCAGATTAGTGTAGAGTCCCACGATTGCAGATCTATACATGGAATCAATTTCAAGGAGGCCCATCCTTCTTTTGGAACGGGGAATATATAATCTTGGAATGCACTGATTTTTATAAATCATTTAGTGAGCATGAAGCATCCTTCATGTTTTCCTGTCTAATCTATCCAACACGTTTTGGGGTCAGTCAATCACTCCAAAACTGTAAGTTAGTACAGGAAGAACAAATTGGTTTATAGCTTGGATTTTGTTCCTAGATGTCAACACTGTTTTTAGGATTAATTTAAGTCTTTTAAAGTATTCCTTACTAAGTTTTATTTGCACTTGTTCATGTTTTATTGTTGTTCCTCATCAATTCCCAAATATTTATACACTCCCTCTTGCTCAAGTTTTTTTATATCACATTCTTGTCCCAAACTGATGTTTTCCTGGTGCTGCAGTTTTCCTGCTTTAAAGGTTGCTTTTGCACATTTATCAAGACCAAATGACATTCTTATATCATCTGAAAAAGTTTTGACTACTTCCAGTTGTGCTTTCATTTCCTCATCTGATGAGCTATATAGCTTTAAATCATCAACAAAGAGAAGATGAGACGTCTTTACACTTTGTTGTTTTCCAGGAGCCAAATTATATCTATGACCTAATCTGTTAAACAGACAGCTTAATGGGTTAAGGGCAAGACAAAAGAACAATGGTGACAGAGAGTCACCCGGGAATATCCCCCTTTGAATATTTATCCCTGGGATAATAATTTGTCCTATATTATGGCTTAATTGCAAAGTAGTCTGCCACTGTGTCATGGTCACTGTAATGTAGTCAATCGGTGTAGGGTATCTCTTATACATTTTTAAGCACTCTTTTATCCATGACTGTGGGATACTATCAAACGCTTTTTTGTAGTCGATCCAAGCCATACTTAGAGTCTTCCCCTTTTTACAGTTCTCAACTATGATTTTATTTAACAACAAATGATCCTTTGTTCCATATGACTTTCTTTTATTGCCTTTTGTTCTACTGCCATAATTGGGTTTTCTTCTACATGACTATAAACTCTGTCAATATAAGTTCCAGTGTATAGTTTATACATCACTGGAAGGCAAGTTTATTGGTCTATAGTTTTTAGGGTAACTTGCAGGTTCACTCTTATGTAGGAGCATTGTTTTTCCTGTTGTTAGCCAGATTAGTGTCTGTTCAGGGTATGCATATAAATAGTTCTTACTCATAGCTAAACCTTTGTACAAATATGTTAATACTTTTAACCAGAAATTAGGTACTGCACCTGGGCCTGGGGTTTTCCAATTGGAGGCTTTTCTTAACTTTGTTTCAATCTCTCTGGATGTTACTTCATCCCAGTTCATATCCTGTACCTTTAAACTTCTTATTCTTTCTTTTACTTCTTCTATTCATTTAGCATCTTTGTTATGTTCCACAGAATCTTAATAAATAATTCTCCAAAATGTATCTATTTCTTCTTTTTTTGCCAGTGTTTCAATTCCTTTTGCCTTGTTTCCCAATTCTCTAGAAAACTTTTTTTGACTCATCAATACATTGCTTATTTTGTACTTTTCCTTTATATTTATCTGCGTATGTTCTAAGTTTTTTGCCTGTGCTGAGATTTTTAATTTATTTGGGATAGTGCATGATAGATCCTGCTCTGTTCTAATACTGTGCATTTTTTTCATTACGTCTATCTTTCCGAGTATTATTATTGCTCTGTTCACTTTTCTATATTCTTCTAACACTGACACTTCTTGTCTTAATCGCTTTATAGTTTTCCCTGTTCTATACTTCCATGATGGTATTCGATTTCTCTCCTTCCTTGCCCACAATACCCTATGTTCTTGTGGTAGAACTTTATCAGTTATTTTCATTTTTTCCATTTTTCTATTTTCTGTGGACATTCTATAAAAAGTTCTTTAGCATCTTCCTGTGGTGCATTCTCTTCAATTTCATCCTGTGTCATCCATTGCTCTGTCATATGGGAACTCACTAGCCTATCACTCCTCAACATTGACTGCATCAGAGTTTCCACAGTTTCCTGTTCCTTCCCTTGCTGTCCAGCTTAAAGTGAACATTTATACTGATTTTCTGTGGAAGCCTCCAAAATATCTTCATATGGCAACTGACCAATTGCTTCCTCGTCCACTGATTTCCACTTAATCTGGATATCCATTGCTCTATCCTGTTGTGATGCTTTCTTAATTAAATTTTCTACACTGAATCTTTCACTTCACAGGTACTCCATAACCTCAATTTCTATTTCTTTAACTTCTCCATTACTAATCTCCTTTTCTACTTTTCCTCTTTGTCTTCTTATTTTTTGTATTGTAAAGTTTTCCATGTCCAGATTTCTTTGCCTGTATTTTTCTTCAAATATATTTGGTGCTGCTCTTTTTGTATTGGTTAGTTTTGCTTTCTCCTTTGCACAAATATTACACCATCTTAAATCTCTTTTTTTTCCGATGTCTATGTTTCTTCTTCAGATGTCAGCTGATCATCCTGCTTCTTACTTTGGGAACTCACTTCCATCATAGGAGGTTACTAGGCTATTGGCCATGAGGCCGTTATAAACCTAGCCAAGAGTTTAGCCTATGTTTAGACAAGTCAGCACTCAGAGCCACTGTCCAGCAGGGACACAGGTGGCATCCCAGGAGTGTATTTTCTGTTTCCCATCCAGTTATCCAAGTCACGCTTATAAAGAGATGATGAGGTACTCTGCTTGACGTGGAGAGGGAGTCTTATTCCACAGATGGGGGAGTCTCTGGGACACAAATCTGTCCCAACAAGTCCTATTGATATCACAGACAAGGTCGAGGTCACAAGTATGTGTTGCTCGAGTGGAGCTTGACTTGTGGATATGTAGCAGTCCCATCAAGGCAGGGTCTGAGATTGCTTTGTATGCCATAGAGATGTCACATCTGAGGAGTCTGTATGAAACTGAGTAGAGAGACAGGGCTTTTAGCCTATCTGTGTAGGGTAAAAGTCATCACTGCCAAGTCTTGAACCTAGGACCCTGTGCACAAGAATCAAAGCAATGCACCACTATGCCAAATCATGCTGTGATGTAACCTGCGTTAGACCTTCTGCACCAAATCCTTCACTTCGCAGGCACACCATAACTTCAACAACTTCTTTTTTAACTTATACTGCACTAATCTTCTTTTCTACATTCCCTCTTTGTGATGGATTGTCCACTGGTGTTCTTTTCTGGATCCAGACCTTATGTGTGTAGAGTTGCGCCAAGCAGATGGCGAAGACCCGAGTGTCTAATGGTGTCAGATGGTGTTGTGCTGGGTCTGGATAGTGTTTTGTTGGTTGGGGAGAACTGGACCAAGATTTGGAACATTGCTGGTGTGGATATGAGGTTGATGATGGTGTGGATGGTGAAAATTGAGATTGTTGGCATGATGAAGATTGTGATTATTGATCTGACATGGACGTTCAGTCCTCCAGATGGAAAGTTGCACTGAGGGTGGATGGTGCCTAGTGGAGACCCGATTGTCTGTTGGTGTTGTGTGCTGGATCTGAATTTTTGATTTTTGTTTTTTGTGGCATTATTGGAACTGGACTAAGATTTGCTGGTGTGGAGATAGAGCTTCAGATTGCTTGGACTCTGTGTGTCTGTGTGTCTGTGTGTGTGTGTGTGTGTGTGTGTGTGTGTGTGTGTGTGTGTGTGTGTGTGTGTGTGTGTGTGTGTGTGTGTGTGTGTTTGTGTGTGTGTGTATTGTTATGTGTTTATGCATTTATGTTTTTTGCAATGGTTTCTGTGTTGTTTTTTTACACAAGCTTGAAGAAATGTAATTTCATTCAGCGGTGCACTTTTGTTGTAGTCTGAATGACAATAAAGTTTTCAAAAACAGCAAAACTAGCCACTGAATAAGGTACACACTGAATAGAGCAGTCCAAAGTAAAGCAAAAATAAAACCAGTGGTACGCCAGGCAGAAGAACAGTCAAAACCACAGTATTCACTTCACGGTTTAATGGAATCCAAGGATATAGTAAGCACTTTCACGTTGAACAGCAACGCTTCATCAGACTTCAATAATTACAAAAAATTCTTAGTGTTTAAATAGCACTCACAAATGGTTTGTAAATCAAACCAATCAACATTTAAAAGCATAGTACATCCATATTGCTAGTATAGAAATACAACAAAAATAGGATGCATTTAAAATAAAAACACATTTCTGATGTGAACCTAGTATTATATATATCAGTTAAGAATCCCCTTAATACAACACAACTAAAATATTTAATGACATTAACAAATATCACAGATAAAATGAATACATTCAATTAAAAAAGCAACTTGTCAAAAGACACTAGTAAGAAAGTAATAGGTGACAGCTTAAATGCAGATTTTCAAGAAAAACTTGGTACAATGACATAATTAATGAGTATATGGACGAGCTACAAGGAATGGCTTGAGTTCACTTTGTCATTCAAGCCATAACCCTGATGTGCCTGTAGCCTGATGATCCACCTATTCTCCAATTCCTCAGTAAAATTCTTAACGTTGCCTAACCTATGTGTTTTCCTTACTAATTGTATAACCCTAAATCTAAACTTGTGTTGAAGGCCATTTTCTAATACATGTTTAGCAAGGGCATTGTTGGTGTTTTCCTTACTAATTGCATATATATGTTCCCTGATTCATTCTCGCAAAGTTCTATTAGTCATCCCCACATAGAAACATTTACATGTTTGACATTCTGCTAGATATACAAGATCACGGGATCTACAGTCGGCATAAAACCTAAAAGTAAACTCTCGTCCCGTGGTCGGGTGTATAAATCTGTTATCATTAGAAATATATACACATTGATTGCATGACCTACATGCAAAAGTCCCTATTCTCTGTGAGGGCAGAGATGTTGTACTATGTGCAGACTCATAACATAAGAGTCTTTTCAGAGACTTCATGTTTCTATACGTTATACCTGGTCGCACATCGACTAAATCCTTGATCCTCTCATCTATTAACAATATTTCCCAATTATTTTCAATGACTTGCCTTATTTGTGTGTAACTATTAGTATAGGGAATGACTAATCTATTGTTTTTATCATTCCTATTGTTATTCTTACCATCCTTAATGCCCTTAATATTATTAGTTCCTACTGAATTCGAGTCTTGTGGTCTTAGAAAAAATGGTGTTGCTTTATCTGCCCTATGTTTAGTGCAATATTCAACAGTTTCATAGATTTCTGTCTTATCATATCCTCTGCTGAGGAAATTTTCTTTTAACAAATCCTGTTGGTGTTCATAATCTTCATGTCTGGTGGTTAATCTAGAAACTCTGTATGCTTGGCTCTTTATAATATTGGGATATATATGCCTAGGATGCATACTATCACGATGTAACAGGTTGTTTCTCCAACAGGATTTTCTATACATAACTGTATCAATGCCATCATTGCCATTACTGACTGTAACATCCAGAAATTGGATACTGGTTGATGAATAGGTGTATTCAAAAAACAAAAAACTAGTGGTGCCATTGATATAAGTTAATAAATCTTTCAAACCATCCACTGTGCCATTCCATACAAAAAACACATCATCTACAAATCTACCATAATATTTAATATGATCAGCATAAATCTTGTTACTCAACAAATATACACTCTCCCAATACGCCATAACAAGATTGGCGTAAGAATTGGCACAGGGTGTGCCCATGGCAACACCCTTGCCTTGTAGATAATATGTATTGTCATGGCACAGTACATTATTCTCCAGAACAAGTTCTAAAATCAACATCAATTTAATAACCTGATTATTGGAAACTCCATGTTCTAATAATAACAACCTCACATATTCAACTCCTATATTATTGGGAATAGATGTGAAGAGAGATCTCACATCTAAGGTAACTAAAAAATCTGTGGTCATAATAGGTTTTTTCATATTGGATTCTGCAAGGTTTGCAAGAAATTGCTGTGTATCTTTTAGTATTTGTTTTATCTCACCCAATATAGGCTTAAACTGTTTATCCAAGTAAATAGACATAGGCTCTGTTAACCAGCCCCTGCTAGACACAATAGGTCGCAAGGGAGGATCAAACATATCTTTATGAATCTTGGGAAGACCCCTGAAGGTGGGAATCAGGGGTTTCTCTACCAGAAAATAATTATATAGCCCAATGTCAATGACATCACTTAACATAAGATCATATAGAGTATTATGCACATCATTGATCAACTTATTTAAACAAACACCATTAAGTATACTGTATGTCGTATCATCTGCTAGCAACGAATTAATTTTATTAATATAATCATCCTTATTCATAACAATAACAGCTCCACCTTTATCAGCTTGTCTGATTATTATGTTCATATTATTTTGTAGGCTAGATAATGCTAGGCGTTCATCTTTACTCATATTATAAAAATCTGGTTTAACATCTTTTTTAGCATATAAATCAAATAGATCTTTCTCACATGCTCGTTCAAATGCTTCCAAGACAGGATTGGAAGGTGGTATAAAAGTAGAAGGTTTCTTATATGAATTAACTGAAGATGTATTCGTATTATCGTCACCAAACAACAGTTTAAACGAAATATTTCTAGTAAAAAATTTTATATCTAAAATAATATCTGTAACGTCAGTGTAACTCGATGGAATAAAACTAAGTCCTTTACTGAGGACGCGTAACTCAAAATCAGTTAACGCATACCTGGAAATGTTGTATACTAAATTTTGGTGACTGGTCTTAAAGTTCTCTTCTGTTGTTCCAGTAACGCCTCGGTATTCTTTGTTTTCTTTGCTGGATAATGAGGGGACCAAGCTTTCCTTTCCTGTTGATGGAATGGAAGTGGAAAAAACAATGAATCACTTAGTCCAAAAGAAACAGTTCCCCCCAAGGGAGCTGTGATGGAAGAAGAACATGGTGGTTTCTTCCGTGAATCATTATCTGCTGTATTATCTACTGAGGCCGGTAAAGATGCAGGCGATAGCGTACTGATGTCATCATTATTGTAATTAGAGTGCACTATTGCCTGTGTAACAATTTGTTTAACAGGACGCTTCACAGTCTGTGAATAAGTAACTTTAGGGAGCGCTTGTTGCATGGGCTCCCCAGGCGTATTGTTGGTTGCGTCAGGCGTTTTACTACTTGCTGACATCATAGGTGCGGTGATTGGCTGTTGGAGACACACCCCCTTCACATCATGTGCAGCATTGGTATCCTGAATGCGCTTGAAATTATTGAAATTATTAGCGGATTTTTCTCTTGGCCAAGAAAAAATGTGGCTATTTTGAAAATCATGATAGTCACGTTCTAATTTCCTTTTCTTATCTTGTAGTGCCTTGTACTCAAGCGTAGATGACATGTTGCGCAAATCACTGTATATAATGTCAAGTTCAGTAGAATTAAGCATAGATTTCAGCTCTCTTTTGATTTGTTCTATTTCAGTGATTAGCGTTTTCTCTATTTCACCATATTGTTCAATGAGTAATTGAATATAACAAAAAATAGTGTCCAAATTGAGTTTTTGCCACTTTGATAACAAACCAGGATAGGTGTTGCCAAAGGTGGGCATTTTGAGTATTCGTAAGCCTCTCGGCACCAAACGGAAGCTGAGACAAGCCTCCATATGCTGCTTTTGCCACTGAGTTGTTTTTAATTTCTGTATCTTGTTTTCAAGTCTCCTGGTAATCAAAATGATATCAATCCCATGTTTAATCGTTGCATGAGCTTCCTTCCCATGTAGTAAGTCTTTAGGAGTTAACTTAAGTAGTGGATTAGTCAGCATAGTACATAGTCCATTTAAAGAAAAATAATTTTCAGGTATTTGTTCTTCCAGTTCATGAAACACTTCATTGTCGATAACAATTTCATCTGCCATGTCCCAGTGGCATCGTAGGAACACAAATTCAAAAACAGCAAAACTAGTCACTGAATAAGGTACTCACTGAATAGAACAGTCCAAAGTAAAGCAAAAATAAAACCAGTGGTACGCCAGGCAGAAGAACAGTCAAAACCACAGTATTCACTTCACAGTTTAATGGAATCCAGGGATAGAGCAAGCGCTTTCACGTTGAACAGCAATGCTTCATCAGACTTCAATAATTACAAAAAATTCTTAGCGTTTAAATAGCACTCACAAATGGTTTGTAAATCAAACCAATCAACATTTAAAAGCGTAGTACATCCATATTGCTAGTATTGAAATACAACAAAAATAGGATGCATTTAAAATAAAAACACATTTCTGATGTGAACCTAGTATTATATATCAGTTAAGAATCCCCTATATATAACACAACTAAAATATTTAATGACATTAACAAATATCACAGATAAAATGAATACATTCAATTAAAAAAGCAACTTGTCAAAAGACACTAGTAAGAAAGTAATAGGTGACAGCTTAAATGCAGATTTTCAAGAAAAACTTGGTACAATGACATAATTAATGAGTATATGGACGAGCTACAAGGAATGGCTTGAGTGTCACTTTGTCATTCAACCCATAACCCTGATGTGCCTGTAGCCTGATGATCCACCTATTCTCCAATTCCTCAGTAAAAGTGTATAACCCTAAATCTAAACTTGTGTTGAAGGCCATTTTCTAATACATGTTTAGCAAGGGCAAGTTTAGATTTAGGGTTATACAATTAGTAAGGAAAACACATAGGTTAGGCAACGTTAAGAATTTACTGAGGAATTGGAGAATAGGTGGATCATCAGGCTACAGGCACATCAGGGTTATGGCTTGAATGACAAAGTGACACTCAAGCCATTCCTTGTAGCTCGTCCATATACTCATTAATTATGTCATTGTACCAAGTTTTTCTTGAAAATCTGCATTTAAGCTGTCACCTATTACTTTCTTACTAGTGTCTTTTGACAAGTTGCTTTTTTAATTGAATGTATTCATTTTATCTGTGATATTTGTTAATGTCATTAAATATTTTAGTTGTGTTATATATAGGGGATTCTTAACTGATATATAATACTAGGTTCACATCAGAAATGTGTTTTTATTTTAAATGCATCCTATTTTTGTTGTATTTCAATACTAGCAATATGGATGTACTATGCTTTTAAATGTTGATTGGTTTGATTTACAAACCATTTGTGAGTGCTATTTAAATGCTAAGAATTTTTTGTAATTATTGAAGTCTGATGAAGCGTTGCTGTTCAACGTGAAAGCGCTTACTCTATCCTTGGTTTCCATTAAACCGTGAAGTGAATACTGTGGTTTTGACTGTTCTTCTGCCTGGCGTACCACTGGTTTTATTTTTGCTTGACAATAAAGTTTTACTTGACTTACTTGACTTGACTTGAATACACCCATAAGCTCAAGGTCACCCACAAAACAAAATGAACTGAACCTCCAGGCCCCTAAGCTAAACACCGCAATAAAACTTTCAAAACCCGCCTTGTCAATGGCCAACGTTTATCCATATTCATGCCAGTCACTCTACTCCATCCTTTCAACATTCGCCCAACCATCCAGGACTTAGTGAAATCATGTAACCCTGCCACCCAAGCAAATATACTAATTGCGGCCAGGTCCACCTTAACTGACTACACTGCCTTACCATGCACCCAAGCCCAGTCCAAGTATTGCAATAATCATTCTTCTGATCAAACTCTCTCCTCATCAGGCAGCTGTAAAATAAATTAGTCAGAATCATGCCCTCCTGGTAGATGCTGCCCATGACTATTGCACCAGCTGACTGGTCACTTCAGCCCCATTCCGCATATTTCATCTGGCACTACTTTCAGTTCCTCTGCTACCCTCAGAGCTAACTGTCAAAACCTGGAAAACTGAAGCCAAGACAAACTGTCAGCAATCCCATTCACCTGCTACATGCATACCTGCAAAAATAAATTAATCAGCAAGCTTTGCAAAACCAACTTATGCAAAACTAACAATAACTGTTCAGACTTTGCCATATTCACCTGTAAAACCCAAACCACTACAATATTGTCTGAATGAAAAATAACCCTCTATCTCCTCAACCTCTCCTGCCAAACCATGGACACAAGCTCAAATTGCCATTAACTCCAAGAAGTCAACATCCTTCTTCCACTCGTCTTTCCACTCTACCTGCCAACAAACTGCAAACTACTCATCTCCAAAAAACGCCCCCATTTCAATACCTCCAGCTGCATCTGTAAACAACTGCAAATCTCCTTGACCAACCCAGTCTGACTGCCAAAAGGAAACTCCATTAAACTCCTCCAAAAAGGACAACCAAAGAGTTAAATCAGCCTGTGCCAACTTACTAATTCTTACCAAATGATGTTTACTTCCCCCTCAACAAAAAGGCCATGGACCTACAAAAAGTATGAACCAGATGAACTGACCAACATGCAAATTTCAAAAGCCATTAAAGCCCCATGGCATCCTTAATCTGCACTTTATGGAGATGGGGTAGCTCTTCTCTTTAAATCGATACTAACTGTCACTATAGACCCCATTCAACCCCCAGGTCAATAATGCAGAAATTCTCTCTACCAGATTTCAGATTAATAAAAATAAATGTATAAATATTGTCTGTATGTACATTCCCCCAGGGAATAATACCAATACCCTAGAAGACATCCTCCACTTATTAACTAATACCTATCCCCAAGAAACTATAGTTCTTGGAGATTTTAACATAGACTGGAGCTCCTGCTCCTCGGAAACTCCTACTACCCATTTGATCCTATATGGATTTACTCAGGTCATATCTACCACCACCAGGATAAGCAAGCCTAATCCCAAAGAAAGTATACTAGACTGGATACTAATCAATAGCCATCCCCAAATGTATACATCAGGGACCCTCCCTGATGACCTTAGTGATCACTTCCTTACCTTTATAGTTAAACACAAAACTAATCATAGCCACCAGCCCACCTATAGAGTAGTTAGAAATAATAAGAGCTTTTATCCTACCAACATTCAAGATGAGCTTAAATCATGTAACTGGTCTACCTAAAATACCTACCTTTGGATGAAGCTGTTGCTTACTTTAACAATAAAGTCCTTACCATCCTTAATTCTCATGCTCCTGTTCGCTCCATTAGGACCAAAACAAAAATTGCTCCTTGGCTCTCTAAAGATACCAAATCAAAAATCATACTCAGAAACAAGGCCTGGGCCATATGGCATACCACTAAAGCCCCTAGATCAATTAAAATACAGGCAATTAAGGAATGAGACAAAAAGATCCATTTTATTAGATAAAAAAATTCTACTTCCATCTCCAGCAGATAAATCAAAATAACCCACAACAGTTTTGGACAGGGGTAAACAAACTACTGCACCCTGGACAAACCACCACACCAACTCCCTCAGCCTCTTCTGATAAACTACCAGAGGATGTTACTAACACATTCAACAGTTTCTTTACAGAGACTGTCCAGGCCCTAGCTGGCCAGCTACCCCGGACTTCCTCTAACACACACAGGATGTCATTCCCACTACCCAGCACACCTTCAGCTTCCAACCAGTCACTACATCTTTTATTGGCACTCTAATCAAAAATCTAAAACCTATTACTCTGTCTGCTGATCTTCTGCCTGCTGAATATCTGCAAAAAGCTGCAGATGCCATAGCGTATCCCATCTCCATTCTAATCAATTGTATCATATCAGAAGCCACAGTCCCAGTCATTTGGAAAATGTCTCATGTCATACCCATTCATAAAGGTGGTAGCTCTACTGAATTATCTTACTTTAGACCTATAGCTATCTTGTCACCACTAGCAAAAATCATGGAAAAATGCATCCATAAACAGCTACTTCACTATCTAATCCAAAACAACCTACTGGCCAACTCTCGGCATGGCTTTGGGCCACATCATAGTATCACCTCAGCCCTTCTCACCTTCTCTAATGCTATAAACTATAACAGGAACAACAACAAATTATCCTCAGCTCTTTTTTTTGGACTTCTCAAAGGCATTTGACATGGTTAATTACCAACTACTCATCCACACCCTGAAAACAAATTCCTTAGACATGCACACTCTCCACTGGTTCCAATCTTATCTGAGTGACAGACAACAAGCTGTCCTATGGCAGAATAAACTATCCAACCTCTTACCCAACATCCTGAGTGTCCCCCAAGGGACTATTCTGGGACTTTTTTTGTTTTCCATATTCATTAATGACCTACATACTCTCATCCCAAAAGCAAACTGCATTCAATACGCAGATGATGCCACCTTGATTTGCTCTGCCACCTCCCAGCCAGAACTTCAGACACTAACTCAGGATATTTTTAACAGAGTTGAAAATTGGCTTTCTGATCATCGTCTGATGTTTAAACCCTAACAAAACAAAGCTACTACTTTTCTCCCCCACCCAAAAGTCCACAATATTATCCTTCTCCATCAAGTCTAATAATGGGACCATAATCTCCCCAGATGTCTATACAAAGCTCTTAGGTGTAATCATAGATGACAATCTTAAATTTGATATGCATGTCAGTAAAACTATCAAAACCATTAACAAAAAACTTGGCTCACTATACAGGATCAAACCATTCCTAACCCCACTTGCCAGAACTGTCATTGCCTGCACTCATCTACTATCTACCCGTCTCTATGCATCTCCACTACTTACCAATTTAAATAAAACTGATCTTAACAAACTCTCTAGCTGTTACAATCACATAGCTAGATTTGCAACTGGGTTGCCCTACAGAACACATCATTGTAAAAACCTAAATAATCTTAGCTGGCTAGAACTGCCCAGGTGAATTTTGTACAACCAACCCATAGTAGCTCATAAAGTACTTTACCAACCTGAAAAAACACATGCACTTAAAAACATCATCTACCCCTACTGCACCGCTTCACTCATCTAATAGACTTGTAGTTCAGACTGTCAAAGCCAATAACTCAGCTGGTGACTCTTTGTTTGCCAACTCTGTTGGCAAAACTTGGAACTCACTGCCTGCTGATGTTACTCTAGAGTCATCCCTAACTCAATTCAAGAAAAGTCTCAAGCAGTATTTAAATTCTCATTGATTATGTCCTTGCTCCAAGCCTGACTAAATTTTTAGTTGTATTAATGTAACAATACTATTTTGCCTGCAATTAACTTGTGTTGTAATTTCTTAAGACTATTTCACAAGTTTGTGTGATTGTTTAACTTACTTGTCTCTACAGTGTCTGAAAACTGTTCTTAAGTTGTACTACATATTTCTTTTGTAACTTTTCTCCCCAGCCTCTGCTGAAAATGGACATGCATCCAGTCGGACTACCCCGGTCAACAAATGTAAAATAAAATAAATAAAAATAAATTATCTTTGGACTTCAAGCATGTAAGTTTTTCCTTGAAACAGGTTATCTTCTCCCCTTGTAAACAAAACAATCTACTTTCTGCATCTACTAACAAACCCAAGAAATCTAATTACTTAGCTGGGCCTTCCAACTTCTGTCTCACCAACGGGGCCCCCACTTCTTCACACACATGCAAAAACTCTCACATGACTTCCAGTACTTCCCCATACCCCCTCAGCTACTATTAGAAAATCATCTAGGTAATGAACCGCTCGAGTGCCCATCCACTGCTGCCAAATCCAATGTAATGCCGTGATAAACGTTTCAAAGGTAAGAGCGGGCTATTGAGCAATCCATTGGAAATAGCCTTGTCAAAGTTGAACTTGTTTTCGACCACCATGCCCAATAACAGCCACTCATGCCTAAATCTGATCCCTGTCACAACTACTCACATATAAAACCTCAAAGCCTCACCCTACACCTACATTAATTCCTCTAGACGTTCCCTTATTACATTAACCCTTCACTTCCAAACTCGACCTAACTGCTCCCTTTCATCCCTGCCTTAACATGCTTGACCACCCCACCATCCCCTTCCTACACCCTCCTTTTCTCTCTGCCTAACCCCTATATGATGAAGATGTCCCTGGACAATTTGGTTTGTTCCCAAACTTAATTTCTCATAACTTAATAGTTAAGTTTTGTTAGTCTTTATGATAGAGTCAGCCAGATTAGTTTTTTTTCAATAAAAATTTTTATTAATTTTATGCACAAGAACAAACAATATAGCATCTGACAGTTTAATAGCTCAGCAGATGTTACAATCTATGGATCAGAATAAACTAAACACTACCAAATCTAGTACAAGTAACTATATACACTATCTACAAAGTGCTACTAATACACATCAAGGTAAAACAAGAGGAACACATGAAAAAGAAAACACTAGTTTAAGTTTTGTGGTGAATCACTTTGTTTACATGGGCCGTACTGTATCAAACTCAGGAACTTGGATCTCTACCTCACTCACTACTCTGATCTTCAAGATGTGTTCAAAAAGAAGTTTCCAGAATTTCTGATCATAGGCACATTTGTTCATATTATTAATTATAAGTTTTTGAGAGGATATATATTTGGAAGCCATATTTATAAACCATTCCATCTAAGTTTGGTGCAATCTAACCAGTTTTTAACTATATAAAGTTTGATAAGTGAACATAAAGTAATTAGTATATGAAATTCCATTTTGGAGAGTTTAAGGTCTGTGACATGGAGAACCGCAAGTTCCCAAGGATTGATTTCTGATAATCCATTTTTTTTCTAGATGAACTTTTAAAGAGTACCAATATTTATATGTATGTTTGCAGAACCATAAAACATGGAGGATGTAAGCATGGGGAAAGGAGCAACATGTGCAGGATAAAGAAATCTTAGGATCAAACCTGTTTAGGATCGGGGGCGTATAATAGGCATTGTTATTAATCATTAATTGTGTATATATAAGCTTTTTAAATAAAGATAGCTTAATAGTAGATTCTATTGCTTTAAATTTCTGTTCTTCTGTAAAAACTTTCCTTGCTGGTCCCAATATTTGGACTATAACAGTAGTGGAGCTAACCAGTTTATACGTGTATGATAGCACTCTTTTCTTACAGGATAAGCTCTCCATAACCTGCATTAATCTGGTTACATCTATCTCATCAATAGTTATTTCTCTAGTTAGGGTTGCTAAGAGCTCTCTAATCTGATGGAGGATAATAGTATACTTATTATTCACTTTTAGGGCAAGATGCAATTCTTGCATGTTTTTTTCCCTATGTCTATGAATATCCCACACCATACAGTCTTTGATTAGTGGATACGCTCTAAAATCTAACACTTTATTATTAATTCTAATGTTGGGATTCATGTGAATAGGTTGGAGGAGAGGTAGAGCCCTGTCCAATTTGAGGGATTTTATCAAGTTCTGAAATATTTTTATTTTCATCTTTATACTGTTGTTAATTTTGTGCCACTATATTTTGTCAGGGCTTTAAAGAGGAATGCTTTAGGGTTTATGTTACTGCTAATCACATGTTGGTACCACATTTTAACCCATGGTGGGGACCAACTATCTTTCATAGGGCAATATCTCGAGATTAAGGTAATTCTGTTAGCACATATAATCTTGTAATATAGCTGAAAATCTGGTAGGTTTAATCTCCCTTTGAATTTGGGGTAAACCAATTTTGCATAGCTTATTCTATAAACCAGTTTTGCATAGCTTACTCTATCTGATTTGGGAAACCAAGCAAATTTGGCTAGTTCTTTATTGAGTTTCTGAAAGAAGTTGTTTGGGATAGCGTAATTCGATGCATTAAAGTGATATAATAATTTAGGTAGGATATTCATCGTAATAATTGCTGTTTTAGACATCATAGAGACATAGAGATCCTTAGTTGTTGCCATCTCTGTAGGTCCTGCGTGATAATGATCTATGATTTAACTAAATTGTTCTGGTACATGAATATATGGTTATCTTCAAAAAGGACACCTAGATATTTAAAGGAGTATTCAATTTTATGTGGAGAAACTGGAAAGTAATTTTCTTTGTGGTTTAAAGGGTTGATAGGAAAAATGTGAGATTTCTTATAATTAACTCTGTATTTTGAAACTCTCGACAATCTATCAAATTGTTTCAACTATCTTTTTTAAGTCTGTGTTGGGGTGTTCGAAGTATATATTTAAATCATCTGCAAATGCAGAAGGGGTTATTCTGGCGTTTTAGATTTTAGGAATAGATTGACAGGTGTTTTGCAAGATGTGGAGAAATAGAGGCTCAATGTATAAATTAAAAAGGTGTGGAGAGAGAGGGCAACCCTGTCTTGTTCCATTAGATATTTTTACTGGATCAGATAATGATTTGTTGATGTAAAGGTATGTATATGAGTTCTTGAATAAGGTTTTTATCTGGTTAATCAACCCATTAGGGATGTTAAACTGAGACAAAGATGAAAATAGGAAGTTCCAGTTTACTCTGTCAAATGCTTTGCTCACATCTAGAATCAATGCATATCTCGGATTCCTATAATTTTTAGTAAGTTGTATTATAGAGTCTAGGGTTAACGTATTATCCCATGTGTGTCTATTACATCAGAATCCAGATTGTTCTGGGGATACTTTGAGGGACATGTCTTTTTTAAGTCTCTTGGCTAGTAGTAAAGATATTGATCAAGGAGATTGGCCTGTAATTCTGTGGGTTTGATTTGTCAAAGTTATTTTTAGGGATACAAATTGTTTTTGAGTTATTTAGATAGAGATCAGTCATACCTTTAAGTTTAATGTAATTGTATACCTTTAAGAGAATAGATGCCACTTTTTTACTGAAGGTTTTATAGAATTCTGGTGTATACCCATCCGAGCCCAGAGCTTTGCCTAATTTTAATTTCTGTATAATTTCATTTATCTCATGTTTACAGAGTGGGGCCTTGAGGATAGCTGCTTATCGTTTAATTTAGGAAATGTGATAATTTTGAAGAATCCCTCAATCTCAGAGATAGATATTTGCTGTAATTCCATCCCATATAACTCTGTCTACATTTGCTGAAATATTTTAATAATTTCTATATGTGATTTGCTAATTTTTTCCTGATAAAGAAGCACTGATATACTAGGAGCTTCCTGTTTGTTTTCTATTATTCTTGCTAATGTTTTGGATGGAATCTGCACTCACTCATAATGTTTGGTAATAGACCTTTGTTCTTGAAGTGATTAGTTATACTGATGCAGCTGGACTATTTCTTTTTGAGTTTTGTTAATTAAATTCTCTAAATTGGAATTTTGATTCTGTTGATATTTCTTCTCTAGGACTTTAAGATTATCCATTAGTTTATTTTATTTTTGTTTTCCCATTCTTTTAAAGTAAGAGGCTTTCTGGATTAGAAATCCTCTAAGTCTCATTTTACATGCCACCCATTGGATGTCATTTGGGATATCAGTGGTCTCTAGGTTTTCTTCAAGCTCGGTTAAAACATCTGTAATTTCCTGGATCATTTCTGTTTTAAGAAGTAAATTATTATTTAGAGACCAATTACACCTATTATTCTTACTTAATGATTTATCTGACCTGCTCTGTTATATGGGCTGGAGACAGTGGCATTGACAAAAAGGCAGGGGTTAGAGCTGGATGTGGCAGAGTTAAAGATGTTAAGATTTGCACTGGGTGTGACGAGGGTAGACAGGATTAGGAATAAGTATATTAGATGGTCAACCCAGGTTGGAAGGTTTGGAGACAAAGCCAGAGAGGCAAGATTATGTTGGTTTGGACATGTGCCGAGGAGGGATGCTGAGTATATTGGGAAAAAGATGCTAAGGATGAAGCTACCACGTAACAGGAAAAGAGGAAGGCCTAAGATAAGGTTTATGGATGTGGTGAGAGAGGACATGCAGGTGGTTAGTGTGACAGAGCAAGATGCAGACGACAGGAAGAAATGGAAACAGATGATCCTCTGTGGTGACCCCTAACGGGAACAGCCGAAAGAAGATGATGAATAATTTATCTGACCAGTTTAATTTCAATGTAATTTTTGAGTGGTCTGATAGATGTCTAAGTTGAGTTGAGTACTTTATTTCTCTTTTTGTCAAGGATTCTCAGATAATAAAGAAATCTAATCTAGACCAAGAATTGTGGCATTTAGAGTAATATGTGTAGATATTATTTTTATCATAGTCATTTCCAAATGATATAGGGTCAATGATGGAGAAATCTGACATGAGATCAGCTATGTCTAGCGAGGGTTGAGAATTACTGTGATTTGGGTTACTGGTACAATCTAGATTTGGGTCAATAGCTGCATTCCAGTTTCATCCTATTATGTGCTAATGGTCTGGAAATTTACATAACAGATTATGAATCTTCACAATGAAGTTTTCTTGTATTAAACATGAGCCATATATATTTAGAAAAAGAGTAAATTTTCCCTTTAGGGGACTTGGAGCTGTGAAAAGGCACCATCTACCCCTAGTATCAGATTTGTACTCTATAACTGATTCTTGAAAAGACTTTTTAATTATAATAACTACACCTTTAGAGTTAGAACTATCCCCAGCTGCAATGATGGATTTTATCAATTTCCTGTTATCATCCCCCCTCCAGCCTTCTTTAAACAAGTGTGTTTCGTGAATAAAGCATATATTCACTTCAGTTTTAAATACTAAATGCAACTGGAATTTTATTCTTATTTTTATCCTGCAGTCCTCTCACTTTCCACAAATCTATCATCTACATCTGTAGATTTTGATTTGTAGTTTAAGTATTGCTAATTTTATTTTGAGGTAATCCTTTAATTTATAGTCCCCTAGGTTCTTTTTAACAGGTACATTGGGTCTTTTTCCTATTTTAGTCACACTTAACGCTTTCAAACCTAGCCCTGTGCCTACACACCTACTCCCCCTGTTTGAAACAGCTTGAAGTAAAAAGGTTACAATTTTAACCAAGAATATGCAGTTTCTTAATAGAATATGGGTGTAACCTGTGAACATTAGTCTATTAAACCATTTAAACTGTTGGGTAAGTCTCATACTATTAGACATCACTGAAATTACCCCAAGGCTAGCCATCCTACACCCTACTTGAGGTATCCACTGTCTCCTATTTGCAAATTATGCCATCACTACTCAAAATGAGTATTTGTCAATGTTTTCCTTTATAGTGTAGCTTGCTAATGACAAAATTATAGGCAGTTAAAGAAGAGTTAGGCCCGTATTATATTGTACGTCATACTCTAGTCGTATCCCAGGTCTTGGGAGTTTACAGATGCATTCAATTAGTAACCTGTCTTAGTGGAGACCTTGCCTAGTTTCCATAATAGTATATATGATTCATGAGGTTTATCTTATTTGTTACATATCGGGGCTATTACTACTCTTTGACAACTTCTCTTATAATTTCTAGAGCTCACTCCCTGTCGTGCACACATGTAACAATAGCATACTGTATCACTGGGGATGAGAAATGGACCTGTATTGGAGTAAAACATATATTTATATAATAATATGTTTGAGCACCCAAGTTATACACAAATGCTCTGCCATTTATGAATTGGTTATATTAGTTACATTACGGGTATTCTTATCTGATATAACTTATTATCTATATCCATCCTGACATATGAAGAAATGTAGATAGGAACACAGTCTGGCATGAATTTGGCATAAACTCACTATAACATATCAGTTATCTAGACTGCTTAAAGACATTCAAACTTGAGCACATATTAACATAAATCCTACATTTTCTCTACTCTAGCATTGAGCACACAAGTGTTTAATAATATCACATAGTCCTAACCAATGGATATTGGTTAACTTTCACAAACCCAGGCTACAGGTAAACAAACTATGTAGAAAACTTTATAACATTTTAGTTATCAAGAAAAGGAAATGTTCTAATCATATTTAGGATTCGTTTGAGCTAATGGATATAGCCATCAGTGTGTGGCAGCAATCAAATGAAATATATATAACTCAGCTCTAGGTAAATGGAAGAGCATATCTAGCTCTTCATCTTGTATACAAAGATATTTACAGTCAAAAATGTCTTCACTATGCTCATGGGTATAAAAAAAATATCTATTAATCTATAAACGCGGAACACAAATATTTAAATACAACCGTCTCCACCACATCTTAGCATCAATTAAATTCTGACTACCATCTAGTGGTACAAGATCATGTAGCAATGTTCAAGGGTATACACTCATCCTTTAGACTCTTATTTAATGGGAGGAGTAAAGAGAATCAGGCACTGTGACGCAAACCAGGATACCGTGAAAATTCACCTTACTGGGCTAGAATAAAGTCAAACTAGATCTTTGTCGTATAGTGTAAGTGTCTTAGATGGTGCACTCATAAAGAGGGTATATCTTATTAATTTTGATAACAATGATAGCCAACTAGGCTTGAAGAACAGTACCTTCTCATCTCTCATGATAGATGGAGTCAACATTCGCATATATCAACGCACATGTAGAATGGGTGATTCTTTCTCTGTTTCTTCTGGTCTCCATGAGGTTCTGTCATCACAATGATTATTATCAGCAGCCAAAGTCTTTTATTTGGAGCGATTTTTAGCTACATCAAGAAAAGAATCGATATAAGAGTTAACCCCTTTTCCCGATGGGTAACACTTGCATGTAGGTCTTACACTGAGGGGTTTGAACTACAAATCTCGTGAGATTATGTGAGGGGTAACGCAATGTCACAGGGGAAGTTGTTACTCGTAATGGCTCTTACAATATAACAACTTCTACACCTTACATTCCTAAGCCTCTTCTTGATGCTTAAGGATGCACGTCCGATGTTTTGAATCCTGTTTAACTGGAAAAAGGGTTTTATTAAAGATTAAAGTCAAATATATGAAAAGCATCCTTTATATCTGTACAATTGCATGCAAATTGCTGCTTAAGAGGAAGCTTATGTTTCCGTTGCTTTGCCAAAGCATTTAATGAATGCTGCTTTGGCTTCTTTAGGTGAATCGATGACAATTTTTCTCTCATTGTTGCAGAAAATTAAAGTGTTTGGAAAACGCATCTGGAACTTGATTTTGCACTTAATTAAATCTGCACAATAAGGTGAAAGAATCTGTCATTCTTGTTTTATCATCAGCAGAAGATCTTGGGATAATGTTAACTTCTGGCCATTCCATATTATCTAAAACTAACCTATGAACCAAGTATTCTCTGTGTATCCTGATAGTTAAGGATCTTAATGTAAACTTGCCTTGGTAAATCTGAGTCTTGTTTTTTCCGGAGTACCTGATATGCATTAGATCTTAACCTAAATAGAGAGGTTTCTCAAGAAGCACACTCCTAAAAATTGGTATTTCTACCTCGAAGATTCCCTGGGACCCCTCACCATGTATAACCTCGGGCTTGAAGACACTAGTAGAAAAACTGTAAGCAAATGTCAGAAAAATGCAAACTTCAAGATGTCAAAAGAAATAGATAATGTGGAGACACAGACCACAAAAACAAAATTATTTACTATGGCTTCTCCAGAAAAGGAAACTTTAAATAAAAGGCAGAAAACTACAAAACAAGAAGTACCAGAGCTAGCGCAAAGGGCTTTTCATCCAGGAAAAAATAAGTCATTGTCCCACTGTACTCATCCCTCATTAGACCCATTATAGAATACAGTGCCCCATTTGGTATGTACCTCTCAAGATATCTGCAACAACTGGAAAGGCTGCAGAAATACCTCACTAAAAAAATCACAGGCCTAAAGCAGATGCCCTATGCTGACCATCTAAAAAACTCCAGCTAAACTGTCACATATCATCTACTCAGAGGCAATCTCTGCTTAACATACAAGGCCATGTCAAACCCAGAGCTGTTGTACACTTAAAGAAATCCCAATCCCTCAGAGCCACATGCTCCAGGGATCTAAATCTTGTTATCACAATAAACAAAACATGCTGGAGGGATAGGTTCCTGACCCAGAGACTCCCAGACTCTGGAATAGACTGCCCATACATGTCAAGCGGAGTACCTCTTTGGCCCTCTTCAAAAGGATCCTTGATGATTGGATGGGAGATAGGAAATTCACCCTGGGATGACATCAGTCACTCTGCTAGACAGGGGTCCAGGGAAGTAAATATTGTGGGAAGAAATAGCCAGGGAATTGTTATGGCTATGCTTGTATAGGCCCTAGGGCCAATAGCCTAGTACCAACCTATGAACCTATGAAACCAATATACAAATTGATTATCTCAGACAAGCATTTTTACCACTCCAAAGTGCAGCATAAAACTTCTCTGAACAACTGACTGGTTTCAGTAATAAAGTCAGTTAAATAGCAGACCGCATGGACCTGATAGAAGCAAAAACACAGGAAAATGAACATCAAATAGCAAAAAGCAGAGAGGAAATGAGTGCCAAAAATACTGAAATTACACATATACATCAACAAATCATTGATCTGGAAGCGAGAAGCCATTGTAACAGTATATTGATCAGAGGTCTACCAGAAAAATATGAGTACAATCAGCTAATCCAGGTGGCCCAAAAGATTTTTGCTACTGAAATGCAAATTGTGGAAAAAAGCCAGATTAGTTACCTTTAACAATTCCTTTAAGTCTTGTGTGTGTGCAACTGATCATGTTCTGTTCTTTGTGCAAGTGTGTTCACCTCTACATGTTTAATTTGTATCACTGCTACTTATTTTTTATTTAATTTGTATCAGTGCTACTTATTTTTTATTTAATTTGTATCAGTACTACTTATTTTTTATTTAATTTGTATCAGTACTACTTATTTTTTATTTAATTTGTATCAGTACTACTTATTTTTTATTTAATTTGTATAATTACTTCTTATTTTTATTTAATTTGTATCACTACTACTTATTTTTTATTTAGTTTGCATCAGTACTACTTATTTTTTTATTTAATTTGTATCACTACTACTTATTTTTTATTTAATTTGTATCACTACTGCTTATTTTTTATTTAATTTGTATCACTACTACTTATTTTTTATTTAATTTGTATCACTACTACTTATTTTTTATTTGTTCACTTTTAGGACTTAGAGGCTGGTACATATTTATGCATTATTTGTTACTTGAAAGGGGGTATTCATTCTGTTTAGCAGTTCAATTCAGTTTGTCAAGATGTTTGTGTTCTGCATCTAATTAACCAGACCACCCTGCACATTATTAAGTGCGTTTATTAATATTAGAGGCTATGTGTCATGATCAGCATAGTAACTGGTGTATGGAGTCCTTAGACCAATATTCAGAGTGTTGGAAAATCTACCTTGCCAGCATGAAAACTTAGGGGAATCCATACCTTTCAACTGTCCAGATATTTGTGGAATGTCCAGATTTTTGTCTCATATTTTAGCCTTTTCCTTAAAAAATGTTTTTTTCTGGCAACTCATTGAAGATTGATGTCAGTAAATAATGACAAACATTTCAGTTTGAGACTGCATATCCTTCATAAAATGCATGTCAATGCAAAACATGTTATTCTATCAACTTTCTAAGTTTATAAGAGCAATATTTATAATCTGTCTCCATTTTTTTGGCTTTTGCCGCCATCATTTGGCTTTGTCCGGATTTCTTGCACTAAAGATATAATTGGAGAGTTCAAAAACTTTCATTAGAAAGTGTGTGTGTGTGTGTGTGTGTGTGTGTGTGTGTGTGTGTGTGTGTGTGTGTGTGTGTGTGTGTGTGTGCGTGTGTGCGTGTGTGCGTGTGTGTGTGTGCACCTGTGTGTGTATGTTTGTGTGTGTGTCGGTGACTGTGTAATTGTGTGTTTGTTTGTGTGTATGTGTGTATACCCACATTCCAAGTTGTTTTTTTATTATCAGTGGCTATTTATCAAGAGTATCATAATGGCTGGCATGTTGGGCCCCTATTCCAATACCTGGAATTGGGACAAGATCTGCCTTGTCAGGACAAAATGTTTAAGAATTGGAGAATTCTACCAGTTTTCTTTGTGAGGTAGGTACGTGCGCGCGCATGTGTGTGTGTGTGTGTGTGTGTGTGTGTGTGTGTGTGTGTGTGTGTGTGTGTGTGTGTGTGTGTGTGTGTGTGTGTGTGTGTGTGTATAACATAATTTGTTTGAAAGGTGTGTGTGTGTGTGTGTGTGGGTGTGTGTGTGTGTGTGTGTGTGTGTGTGTGTGTGTGTGTGTGTGTGTGTGTGTGTGTGTGTGTGTGTGTGTGTGTGTATAACTGATAATTTGTTTGAAAGGCAGGTACCTTTGGTGAGGGACATTGAAAATAATGAAGAGAAAGAGAGAGAGAGAGAGAAACAGAGAGAGAGAGAGATAGATGAGAAAAGTCCTAGGGTACTAGGCCAGTGTCTGCATTCAGTAAGTGGTTAGCATGGAACTCTAGTCTTAATCTGGATGTTGGAAGCCCATAGCCAAGGTAACATTTCTTATTCCCTGCATGCTGCTGAGGCCAGGTTATATTGGATGAGCTGGTCAGTGAATCAGACCTGTATGTATTTTTTACAATCCATTTAATGCTGTGCTAATGAGGTCATAAAAAGGTCAAAATGTGCATGTCCACAGCTAGTGAGGGTTTGACTTTATTGGCCTGAATGTATCCATAAAGACTTAAAATGAAAACTTAAAAGTCATGGACATTCAGAAGCTATATAGCTGAAACACTTGATTCCTTAAGTGGTCATTTGCATATACCCCATGAGCTTCTACTAAAGAAGGTTTAAGATTTCACACAGTGAATAAGCTTGGCTAGGTTTTTCTTGCAGTTTTTACTAATTGATTTGTCTATGTGACTTTTTTAATCTTTGGTTTGGCTATTGGAATATTTTCCAGACACCTTAATGGTTATGAATAAAAGCTGGGTTTAAAGACCTTGTGTATCTAAAATATAGACAAACAATCCACTTATGTTGTGCTGATGAGATCATAAGAGGGCAGAAATGTGCATATCCACAGGTAGTGGGATATGGCTATATTGAACTGAATGCATCCATAAAGACTTAAAAAGCAAAAGTTAAAAGTCATGGATATTCAGAAGCTATATAGTTGAAAGGCTTGATGTCCATAAGGAGTCATTTGCATGTATTCCATGGTCTTTTAGGAGGAATAAGGTATCGCACAGTGAAAACTCTAGCTTGACTAGGTTTTTCTTTTATCTTTTTTACTTTGACATGGATGCAAGTGGTGTGGCTTGAGAGATCATCTCTGTAGAAGCCATTAGAAGTATTCAGAGTACATAGAGTGGATCAAGTCTTTGGGCTCTCACATATCCAGCATTATACTGGCTAGCAGTGTTGAGATTCAAACCCAATCTACTGTCAAACAAGCTCTTTCACTGTGACATTTTGGCAAACACTGGTGAGGATACTGTAATTGAAATTATTTAGTCTGAAAAGGCAGCTTTGATACAAAAGGTTTTCAGAACTTTGCAGGCACAAGGTAATATATAGAGGTTTCATTTTGCACATCAATTATTTTATTTATAGTAAGACTGACCTTAAGGAAAAGAGGAGAAGCAAGCTTCTCTGACACCTACAGTAAGATATCATGTTGCAGCTGACTAAAGAGTGTAAAGCTTAAGGAATCCTTATACCAGTATGTCCAGGTAAACTGAGGAAGTGCGGGGGGTAGGCAAAGGATAATCTTATCCCTCCCCGAAGTTAAAGAAACTTGAACTCGACATGAAATATCTGGAAATCAGAGCTGCTGACAGAATGCAGCTGCAAGAGGTAGAGGACAGAGACAGAGAGAAATAGTATCATCACAAACAAGAGCTGATCATCCCTTACCAGTGGCAGAAGTCATGGCTAGGGGAAAAGCAGAACCCTAGACGCCCAAGTCACTACATGATTTTTCCCACAATATAATCAGATGGATGATTTTCAAAGTTTTATCAGGCATTTCAACCTTCTAACTTTCTCTGAATGCTTAAAGCATACTGACTGGTCCCATCTAAAAACCCTTCCTCTAGATGATGCTGTTTCCTACTTTAGCTACTCATTCATAACCCTTCTCAATCAGCAAGCCCTCCTCGAACCGAACGCATCAAAACCAATCCCTCCCCATGGTTATTAAAAGATACTAAACTAGCCTTGCACCAAAGGGACAAAAATGGAAACAATATCAAAAACATAAAAACCCTAACACCCTCCTAGAGTATAAGCAACTACAAAACTCAGCAAAAAAAATGATAATTAAAGACCGCAAAGCCCACTACTCCAAACTCCAGTCCTTGCACTCAACAAATCCCAAATAATTCTGGGACTCCATCTCATCCAGTCTGCATCCCGGCAACAAAGAAAACCCCTGCCCAGACCCAAGCCTCTCCAACCTTGAAACAGCCAGCCAGTTCAACTCATTCTTCATAGACTGCATAGCTAAACTATCAGCCTCCTTCCCACCCCTTCCTCCACCACCACCCCCTCCTGCCCTAACCACTACCCCAATCATCAACCTTCCTCCACATCCTTCTGACTCAAGCCCATCCCCACAAACACTATAAAAAGACTTCTCAAACTCAAACCCTGTCACAATGCAACCGACAACCTTCCACCCACCTTCCTCAAACATTCTCCAGACAGCATTGCCTATCCCATCTCTATTCTTATAAATATATCCATACAAGAATCATACATCCCTTCTATCTGGCGCCATGCTTACATCATCCCCTCCACAAAGGTGGCAAAAATGCTGAAACTCAAAAGAAAGCAGATCACCTGTAGTTGATTCTATCAGACATTATGACCATAACTCAGCAATAAGAAAGAATTAGTAGAAAAACGCTCACTTTATTAACAAAAATAATAAAGCTTTCGAGAAATAACCCTTCTTCAGTATTCAAACATTACACTAAAAAAATCACCATTTTTATATAAAATATCACATGACACAGCCACCAATGAAATTTCAGAAGTAATTAACATTTCAAAAATAATTAACATTAAAATTCAGATCTATTTACATTGCTACTGAACTTTTTTTAAAAAAAAACATTTGATGTTCATTATTAACTTATAAGTCATCATTTGTATTGCTTCTGTCTTGCTATTAAGACAGGTTTGACAGTTAAATTATTTAGTCCTGGTGCCCTATCCGCTTCAAGCCTAAGAATCCATTTATACTCAGCCATCTCCAGCTTATTATTATACAATCTTTAAGTTGCCTCGAACACTTTCACACATCTCCATCCTGTGATATGTTACAACTTATAGTAATGTGACAAAATATGTGGAGGCAATAATTCGAAAAAATTGGCGCATACTAACATCTTTGCCTAAATTAGTTACAATACTGGGCAATGTACCATGATTTGCCTATAAAAATAGAAACAATCTTAAGAGACAATTGTGCTATAACGATTTTGAGGTGAATTTAATAAATGCAGTGACTTTTAATTATGGCACCACTCCTTGTTTTAATTGTAGCTGCTGCAATGACATTTGTGACAAACGGGCTTTCAAGCATCCAGTAAATAAACATTTCAAATCTCAGCTACTCTCTCATCTTTCTTCCAAATGGGAATGCCCTTGCCATGCTCCAACTTAACCTCCCCTCATTCCACCTTGCACTGACTCATCCAGCTACCTCTACTATTACTTCATCCCACCCAAAACCATCCCTTCCCTACTAAAACTAATTTTCTGTCTAACATCTATTGTACTATACTCTCCAATCTCAAATATACTATTACCCTCTCCATGCATAATCTTTTCCTAACCTACGAATGGGCAGTAGCTATATATTTTCAAATGTTAAACCTACAACTGAGTTTGTAACAAAAATATTCACTTTATGTAAATGTTGAAATTTCTGTATTGAATTATGTCTTTTCATTTTTGTAACATTGTGACAAGCCAATTGCAAATATCATGGAGCTTATCTGTAAATGTTTAATAAGCTGTATGAACAATGTCCTTTTGTAACGTGAAATGTAACTTGCAAATACTGTGGAGCTTTTTTCCATGAGCCTCCACTGAAAATGGGCTGTTCTTGGCCAAGTGGAGTTCCCCCTCATCAAACTTAAATAAATAAATAAATAAATTAAATAAATACATTTGAAAGAATGCGCAATCAACTCCATCTTGACTAAGGGTAGTGAGTGAGGGCTTTAATACTTATTTATTATTTATTTATTTTATTTATTGGCATTTGTTTACTGGGAAAGTCCACTGGACCAAGAAGAGCCCATTTTCAGTGGAGTCCCTTGGAGAAAAGGTCCACAGAGGCAATTAGTATAACAATTATACGATATTGGAACAGTTGGTATTAACAAGAAGCACAGTCATAACTAGCATTATAAATACAATGAATATACATTCATACATTGAAGTAAATCCAAGGAACATATTCTAGTACATTCTGATGTTAGTGTACACTCCCGAGTAGACCCATTTGTGAGTGTGGAAGTGATTAATATAGGTACAATTGGAATAACTATCTAAGGTATATGTATTAGAAGTGGTGAGTATGGCAGTGATTAATATAGGTACAATTACAATAACTATCTATGGTATATTTATTAGAAGTAGTGAGTATGGCATGGATTAATATAGGTACAATTACAATAAATATCTAAGGTATATATATTAAAAGTAGTGAGTATGGCTGTGATTAATATAGGTACAATTGGAATAACTATCTAAGGTTTATATATTAGAAGTAGTGAGTATGGCAGTGATAAATATAGGCAAAATTAGAATAAATATCTAAGGTATATGTATTAGAAGTAGTGAGTATGGCATGGATTAATATAGGTACAATTACAATAAATATCTAAGGTATATGTATTAGAAGTAGTGAGTATGGCAGTGATTACCATAGGTACAACTAGAAGGGTCTATATTATAACATCAAAGTCTTACAACTTCGAATGTTATAATATTGAACCCAGTAGAGCGAACACTGAAAATACGAAGCTGCAGAACACCAAATAATTTCCTAGGGAAAGTATTCAGTGGGCCATTTCTGCAGCTTTACTATTTCCTCGACTGTGGAGCGAAGATTATGGACCAGGTTAAGGTAAGTGAGCAAACAAAGGTGACATTGGGAACGGGTTAGGTAAGTTAGGGTTAGGGCGCGGGTCAGGTAAGCATGCAATTGTTTGGACATGAGAGTTGGAGTGAGGTAGGTGAGTTAGGGTTAGGGAGCGGGTAAGGTGAATGTGCGATATTGACGGACCTTAGGGTTAGGGTTGGGTTAAGGTAAGTGGATAGCTATTGCTGCTTGTATGGTTTAGTGTAGGGTTTTTTGAAGTGTGTGGGTGGATTATTTATTTTGGTGTGTTTTTATTGTGTGTATGTTTGTCGAAACAGCAAATATGTTCCCTGGGAAAAAATTTGCTATTCTGACTGTTTGGTTTTCTGCTGTTTCGCTCTACAATTAGAGTGTGCGATTGGGCATGGGTTAGGTGAGTTAGGGTTAGGATGAGGGTCAGGTAAGTGTGAGATTGTGTGGACATCATGACTAGGGTGGGGTAGGTAAGTTAGGGTTAGAGAACGGGTAAGGTGAGTGTGAGATAGTGACAGACCTTAGGGTTAGGGTTGGGTTAAGGTAAGTGGATAGCTAGTGGTGTATGTATGGTTTAGTGTAGGGTTTTGAGAGGTGTGTGTGTGGATTATTTATTTTGGTGTGCTTGTGTTGTGCGTATAATTTTCAAAACAGTGAATTTTTCCCTTGGAAAAAATTCGCTATTCTAAATGTTTGGTTTTCGGGTGATTCGCTCTTCTGGGTTTGATATTATAACATTCGAAGTTGTAAATCTTCGATGTTATAATATAGACCCCAATTAGAATAACTATCTAAGGTATACATATTAGAAGTAGTGAGTATGGCAGTGATTAATATAGGTACAATTACAATAACTATCTAAGGTATTTTTATTAGAAGTAGTGAATAAGGCAGTGATTAATATAGGTACAATTAGAATAAGTATTTAAGGTATATGTAGTAAAAGATGTGAGTATGGCAGTGATTAATATAGGAACAATTACAATAACTATCTAAGGTATTTTTATTAGACATAGTGAGTATGGCAGTAATTAATATAGGTACAATTAGAATAAGTATCTAAGGTATATGTATTAGAATTAGTGAGTATAGCAGGGATTAATATAGGTACAATTAGAATAAGTATCTAAGGTATATTAATTAGAACTAGTGAGTATGGCAGTGATTACTGTAGGTGCAATGAGAATAACTATCTAAGGTATATGTATTAGAAGAAGTGAGTATGGCAGTGTTTAATATACGTACAATTAGAATAACTATCTAAGGTTCATGTATTAGAAGTAGTGAGTATGACAATGATTAATATAGGTACAATTACAATAACTATCTAAGGTATTTTTATAACAAGTAGTGAATAAGACTGTGATTAATATAGGTAAAATTACAACTTTCTAAGGTATATGTATTAGAGGAAGGCTGTATTGCAGTGATTAATATAGGTACAATAAATTTAACTATCTAAGGTATATGTATTAAAAGTTGTGAGCATGGCCGTGATTAATATAGGTACAATTAGAATAACTATCTAAGGTATATGCATTAGAAATAGGGAGTATGGCAGTTATTAACATAGACACAGTCACAATAATTATCCAAGGTATATGTATTAGAAGTAGTGAGTATTGCAGTGATAAATATAGGTACAATTATATTAACTATCTAAGGTATATGTTTTAGAAGTAGTGAATATGGCAGTGATTAATATAGGTACAATTAGAATAACTATCTAAGGTATATTTATTAGAAGTAGTGAGTATGGCAGTGATTAATATAAGTACAATTAGAATAATTATCTAAGGTATATTTTTTAGAAGCAGTGAGTAAGGCAGGGATTAATATAGGGACAATTAGAATAAATACCTTAGGTATAGGTATAAGAAGTAGTGAGTATGTCAGTCATTAATATAGGCACAATTACAATAACTATGCAAAGTATATGTATTAGAAGAAGTGAGTATGGCAGTGATTAAAATAGGTACAATTACAAAAAATATCAAAGGTATATGTATTAGAAGTAGTGAGTATGGCAGTGATTAATATAGGGACAATTACAATAACTATCTAAGGTTTATGTAATAGAAGTAGGGTGTATTGCAGTGATTAATATCGGTACAATTACAACAACGATCTAAGGTTTATCTATTAAAAGAAGTGAGCATGGCAGTGATTAATATAGGCACAATTAGAATAACTATCTAAGGTATATTTATTAGAAATAGTGAGTATTGCAGTAATTAATATAGGTACAATTAAAATAAATATCTAAGGTATATTTATTACAAGTAGTGAGTATGGCAGTGATTAATATACATAGAATTACAATAACTATCTATGTTTTATGTATTAGAAGTAGTGAGTGTGGCAGTGATTAATATAGGTACAATTACAATAACTATCTAAGGTATATGTAATAGAAGTAGGGTGTATTACAGTGATTAATATCGGTACAATTACAACAACGATCTAAGGTTTATCTATTAAAAGAAGTGAGCATGGCAGTGATTAATATAGGTACAATTAGAATAACTATCTAAGGTATATTTATTACAAGTAGTGAGTATGGCAGTGATTAATATAGTTACAATTAGAATAACTATCTAAGGTATATGTAGTAGAAGTGGTGAGTATGGCAGTGTTTTATATAGGTACTATTACAATAAATATTGTTATATTATATATATTTTATATTTTCCTCATTTATTTATTGTATTATCATTAAAGATATTTATGATTAGAAATGAATTGAAGTTACAAAGTTATAGGGGCTACTGAATTAAATAGTATTACAAGAATTCTGTGTATGTATAAATGTTAACTTATTCAAGTTTCAACACATGCTTTATAAGGATAGGTTTGGTTTGCCCTTAAATGATTCAAATGAGATGGATTTTAACTAATTAATCAATTAACTTGATTTGATTGTACTAATGAACTTCTTCCCTTATGTATATAAGCTGCCTAATCTCAAATGCTACTGTTGAAGTTTGAAAAAGCCCTATGGTGAAAGCGCTTACTGTTTGCTAGCTCAAATAAATATTTCGTTTGGATTATATGTCGTTGTGCGTGGTTACTGGACTGGAAAAGTGTGAACTTTTGTTTCTACTGGGTTGAATAACCTTTCAGTGCCTTTGGAACACTTTTTATTGAGTTGAATAACTCTTTTGTGTGCCTTTGGAAAAGTCATTTTACTGAGGTAATTTCGCTCCAGTTTGTTGTCTTTACATATTAACACTTGTTTTGAAACCAGGAGCATTCATCTCTTAACAGGAGTTTTTTACATTGTTTTTACCAGTTATTGTAATTGTATTACAAGTACTGAGTATGGCAGTGATTAATATAGGTCCAATTACAATAACTATCTGAGGTATATATATTAGAAGTAGTGAGTATGGCAGTGATTAATATAGGCACAGTTACAATAACTATCTAAGGTATTAATATTAGAATTAGTCAGTATGGCAGTGATTAAAATAGGTCCAATTACAATAACTATCTGAGGTATATGTATTAGAAGTAGTGAGTATGGGAGTGATTAATATAGGTGCAATTACAATAACTATCTAAGTCGTATGTATCACAAGTAGTGAGTATGGCAGTGATTAATACAGGCACAGATACAATAACTATCTAAGGTATATATATATTAGAATTAGTCAGTATGGCAGTGATTAAAATAGGTCCAATTACAATAACTATCTGAGGTATATGTATTAGAAGTAGTGAGTATGGGAGTGATTAATATAGGTGCAATTACAATAACTATCTAAATCGTATGTATCACAAGTAGTGAGTATGGCAGTGATTAATACAGGCACAGATACAATAACTATCTAAGGTATATATATATTAGAATTAGTCAGTATGGCAGTGATTAAAATAGGTAAAATTAGAATAAGTATGTAAGGTATATGTAGTAGAAGTGGTTAGTATGGCAGTGATTAATATAGGTACTTATACAATAACTATGTAAGGTATATGTATAAGAAGTAGTGAGTATGGCAGTTATTAATATGGAGAAGATTACAATAACTATCTAAGGTATATGTATTAGACATCGGGTGTAATGCAGTGATTAATATAGATACAATTGCAATAACTATCTAAGGTACATTTATTAGAAGTAGTGAGTATGGCAGTGATTAGTTTAGGTACAATTAAAATAACTATCTAAGGTACATTTATTAGAAGTAGGGAGTATGGCAGTGATTAATTTAGGTACAATTAGAATAACTATCTAAGGTATATTTATTAGAAGTAGTAAGTATTGCAGTGAACAATATACGTACAATTAAAAAAATATCTAAGCTATATTTATTAGAAGTAGTAAGTATGGCAGTGATTAATATTGGTACAATTTGAATAACTATCTAAGGTACATGTATTAGAAGTAGTGAGTATGGCAGTGATCAATATAGGTACAATTACAATAACTATCCAAGGTATATTTATTAGAAGTAGTGAGTATGGCAGTGATTAAAATAGGTACAATTAGAATAACTCTCTAAGGTATATGTTTAAGAAGTAGTGAGTATGGCACTGATTTATATAGGCACAATTACAACAACTATTTAAGGTATATGTATTAGAAGTAGTGAGTATGGCAGTGATTAATACGTGTACAATTACAATAACTATCTAGGTATATGTATTAGAAGTAGTGAGTATGGCAGTGATTAATATAGGTACAATTAGAATAACTATCTAAGGTATATGTATTACAAGTAGTGAGTTCGGCAGTGATTAATATAAGTACAATTACAATAACTATCTAAGGTATATGTATTAGAAATAGTGAGTATGGCAGTGATTAATACGTGTACAATTACAATAACTATCTAGGTTTATGTATTAGAAGTAGTTAGTATGGCATTGATTAATATAGATACAAATATAATAACAATCTAAGGCATATATATTAGAAGTAGTGAGTATGGCATTTATTAATATACGTCCAGTTACAATAACTATGGTATATGAATTAGAAGTAGTGAGTATGTCAGTGATTAATATAGGCACAATTAGAATAACTATCTAAGGTATATTTATTAGAAGTAGGGAGTATGGCAGTGATTAATTTAGGTACAATTAGAATAACTATCTAAGGTATATTTATTAGAAGTAGGGAGTATGGCAGTGATTAATTTAGGTACAATTAGAATAACTATCCAAGGTATATTTATTAGACGTAGTAAGTATTGCAGTGAACAATATAGGTACAATTAAAAAAATATCTAAGCTATATTTATTAGAAGTAGTAAGTATGGCAGTGATTAATATAGGTACAATTACAATAACTATCTAAGGTATATGTATAAGAAGTAGTGAGTATGGCACTGATTTATATAGGCACAATTACAACAACTATCTAAGGTATGCGTATTAAAAGTAGTGAGTATGGCACTGATTAATATAGGTACAATTAAAATAACTACCTAAGGTATATGTATTGGAAGTAGTGAGTATGGCAGTGATTAATATAGGTACAATTACAATAACTACCTAAGGTATATGTATTAGAAGTAGTGAGTATGGCATTGATTAATATAGGTACAATTACAATAACTATCTAAGGTATATTAATTAGAAGTAGTGAGTACGGCAGTGATTAATATAGGTACAATGAGAATAACTATCTAAGGTATATGTATTAGAAGAAGTGAGTATGGCAGTGTGTAATATACGTACAATTAGAATAACTAGCTAAGGTATATGTATTGGAAGCAGTGAGTATGGCAGTGATTAATATAGGTACAATTACAATAACTACCTAAGGTATATGTATTAGAAGTAGTGAGTATGGCAATGACTAATATAGGTACAATTACAATGACTATCTAAGGTATTTTTACTAGAAGTAGTGAATAAGGCAGTGATTAATATAGGTACAATTAGAATAAGTATTTAAGGTATATGTAGTAGACGATGTGAGTATGGCAGTGATTAATATAGGAACACTTACAATAACTATCTAAGGTATTTTTATTAGACATAGTGAGTATGGCAGTAATTAATATAGGTACAATTAGAATAAGTATCTAAGGTATATGTATTAGAAGTAGTGAGTATAGCACGGATTAATATAGGTACAATTAGAATAAGTATCTAAGGTATATTAATTAGAAGTAGTGAGTATGGCAGTGATTACTATAGGTACAATGAGAAAAAATATCTAAGGTATATGTATTAGAAGAAGTGAGTATGGCAGTGTTTAATATACGTACAATTAGAATAACTCTCTACCGTATATGTTTTAGAAGTAGTGAATATGGCAATGATTAATATAGGTTCAATTACAATAAATATCTAAGGTATATGTATTAGAAGTAGTGAGAATGGCAGGGATTAATATAGGTACAATTACAATAAATATCTAAGATATATGTATTAGAAGTAGTGAGAATGGCAGTGATTAATATAGGTACAATTACAATAAATATCTAAGGTATATGTATTAGAAGTAGTGAGAATGGCAGGGATTAATATAGGTACAATTAGAATAAGTATCTAAGGTATATGTATTAGAAGTAGTGAGTATTGCAGTGATAAATATAGGTACAATTAGATTAACTATCTAATGTATATCTTTTAGAAGTAGTGAATATGTCAGTGATTAATATAGGTACAATTAGAATAACTATCTAAGGTATATGTATTAGAAATAGTGAGTATGACAGTGATTAATATAGGTACAATTACAATAACTATCTAAGGTACATGTTTTGGAAGTAGGGAGTATGGCAGTGTTTAATATACGTACAATTAGAATAACTATCTAGGATATATGTATTAGAAGTAGTGAGAATGGCAGTGATTAATATAGGTACAATTAGAATAAATATCTAAGGTATATGTAGTAGAAGATGTGAGTATGGCAGTGATTAATATTGGAACAATTACAATAACTAACTAAGGTATTTTTATTAGAAGTAGTGAGTATGGCAGCAATTAATATAGGTACAATTAGAATAAGTATCTAAGGTATATGTATTAGAGGAAGGCTGTATTGCAGTGATTAATATAGGTACAATTCATTTATCTATCTAAGGTATATGTATTAAAAGTAGTGAGCATGGCCGTGATTAATATAGGTACAATTAGAATAACTATCTAAAATATATGCATTAGAAGTAGTGAGTATGGCAGTTATTAATATAGGCACAATTAGATTAACTATCTAAGGTATATTTTTTAGAAGCAGTGAGTAAGGCAGTGATTAATATAGGGACAATTAGAATAAATATGTTAGGTATAGGTATAAGAAGTAGTTAGTATGGCAGTCATTAATATAGGCACAATTACAATAACTATCCAAAGTATATGTGTTAGAAGAAGTGAGTATGGCAGTGATTAATATAGGGACAATTATAATAACTATCTAAGGTATATGTATTAGAAGTAGTGAGTATTGCAGTGATTAATATACGTAGAATTACAATAACTATATATGTTTCTTGTATTAGAAGTAGTGAGTGTGGCAGTGATTAATATAGGCACCATTAGAATAACTATCTAAGGTATATGTATTAGAAGTAGTGAGTATGGCAGTATTTAATATAGTTACTATTACAATAACTATCTAAGGTATATGTATTAGAAGTAGGGTGTATTGCAGTGATTAATATAGGTACAATTACAATAACGATCTAAGGTTTATCTATTAAAAGAAGTGAGCATGGCAGTGATTAATATAGGTACAATTAGAATAACTATCTAAGGCATATTTATTAGAAATAGTGAGTATTGCAGTGATGAATATAGGTACAATTAAAATAAATATCTAAAGTATATTTATTACAAGTAGTGAGTATGGCAGTGATTAATATAGGTACAATTAGAATAACTAAGGTATATATATTAGAAGTAAGGAGTATTGCAGTGATAAAGATAGGTACAATTATATTAATGTTTTAGAAGTAGTGAATATGTCAGTGATTAATATTGGTACAATTACAATAACTATCTAAGGTATATTTATTAGAAGTAGTGAGTATGGCAGTGATTAATATAGGTACAATTACAAAAACTATCTAACGTATATTTATTAGAAGTAGTGAATAAGGCTGTGATTAATATAGGTACAATTAGAATAAGTATTTAAGGTATATGTAGTAAAAGATGTGAGTATGGCAGTGATTAATATAGGAGCAATTACAATAACTATCTAAGGTATTTTTATTAGACATAGTGAGTATGGCAGTGATTAATATAGGTACAATTAGAATAAGTATCTAAGGTATATGTAGTAGAAGTGGTGAGTATGGCAGTGTTTTATATAGGTACTATTACAATAAATATGTAAGGTATATGTATTAGAAGTAGTGAGTATGGCTGAGATTAATATAGTTACAATTACAATAACTATCCAAGGTGTATGTATTAGAAGTTGGGTGTAATGCAGTGATTAATATAGGTACAATTACAATAACTATCTAAGGTATATGTATTAAAGTAGTGAGTATGGCAGTGATTAATATAGGTACAATTAGAATAAGTATCTAAGGTATATGTAGTAGAAGTGATAAGTATGGCAGTGTTTTATATAGGTACTATTACAATAAATATGTAAGGTATATGTATTAGAAGTAGTGAGTATGGCTGAGATTAATATAGTTACAATTACAATAACTATCCAAGGTATATGTATTAGAAGTTGGGTGTAATGCAGTGATTAATACAGGTGCAATTACAATAACTATCTACGGTATATGTATTAAAAGTGAGTATGGCAGTGATTAATATAGCTACAATTAGAATAACTATCTAAGGTATATGTAGTAGAAGTAGGGAGCATGGCAGTGATTAATATAGGTACAATTACAATAATTATCTAAGGTATATCTATTAGAACTAGTGAGTATGGAATTCATTAATTTACGTACAATTAGAATAACTATTTAAGGTATCTTTATTGGAAGTAGTGAGTATGGCAGTGATTAATATAGGTACACACAATAACTATCTAAGGTATGTGTATTTAAAGTAGTGAGTATGGCAGTGATTAATATAGGTAAAATTACAATAACTATCTAAGGTATATCTATTAGGAGGAGTGGGTATGGAATTCATTAATATAGGTACAATTAGAATACCTATCTAAGGCATATGTATTAGAAGTAGTGAGCATGGCAGTCATTAAGTTAGGTACAATTAGAATAACTATTTAAGGTACCTTTATTGGAAGTAGTGAGTATGGCTGTGATTAATACAGGTACACACAATAACTATCTAAGGTATATGTAGTAAAAGTGGTGAGCATGGCAGTGTTTAATAAATGTACAATTGCAATAACTACCAAAGGTATATTTATTAGAAGTAGTGAGTATGGCAGTAATTAATAAAGGTATAATTACAATAACTATCAGGTATTTGTATTAGAAGTAGTGAGTATGGCAATGATTAATATAGGTGCAATTACAGTAACTATTTAAGGTATATTTATTAGAAATAGTGAGTATGGCAGTGATTACTATACATACAATTACAATAACTATCTAAGGTATACATATTAGAAGTAGTGAGTATGGCAGTGATTAATATAGTTACAGTTACAATAACTATCTAAGGTATATGTATTAGAAGTAGTGAGTATGGCAGTGATTAATATAGGTCCAATTACAATAACTATCCACAGTATATGTATTAGAAGTAGTGAGTATGGCAGTGATTAATATGTGTACAATTACATTAACTATCTAGGTTTATGTATTAGAAGTAGTGAGTATGGCAGTGATTAATATAGGTACAATTAGAATAAATATCTACGGCATATTTATTAGAAGTAGTGAGTATGGCAGTGATTAATATATGTCCAGTTACAATAACTACAGTATATGTATTAGAAGTAGTGAGTATGGCAGTGATTAATATAGGCACAATTAGAATAACTATCTAAGGTATATGTATTAAAAGTAGTGAGTATGGCAGTGATTAATATAGGTACAATTACAATAACTATCTAAGGTATATGTATTAGAAGTAGGGTGTAATACAGTGATTAATTTAGGTACAATTACAATAACTATCTAAAGTATAGGTATTAAAAGTATTGAGTATGGCTGTAATTAATATAGGTACAATTAGATGAACTATCTAAGATATATTTATTAGAAGCAGTGAGTATGGCAGTGATAATAAAGGCACAGTTACAATAACTACATAAGGTATATGCATTAGAAGTAGTGAGTATGGCAGTGATTAATATAGGTACAATTAGAATAACTATCTAAGGTATATGTATTAGAAGTAGTGAACATGGCAGTGATAATAAAGGCAAAGTTACAATAACTACCTAAGGTATATGTATTAGAAGTAGGGAGTATGGCAGTGATTTATATGGGTACATTTAAAATAACTATCTAAAGTATATGTATTAGAAGTAGTGAGTATGGCAATGATTAATATAGGCAAAATTAGATTAACTATCTAAGGTATATGTATTAGAAGGAGGGACTATGGCAGTGATTCATATAGGTACAATTACAATAATTATCGAAAGGATATGCATTAGAAGTTGGGAGTATGGTAGTGATTAATATAGATGCATATACCTTGAATAGTTATTGTAATTGTATTACAAGTACTGAGTATGGCAGTGATTAATATAGGTCCAATTACAATAACTATCTGAGGTATATGTATTAGAAGTAGTGAGTATGGCAGTGATTAATATAGGCACAGTTACAATAACTATCTAAGGTATTAATATTAGAATTAGTCAGTATGGCAGTGATTAAAATAGGTACAATTTGAATAAGTTTCTAAGGTATATGTAGTAGAACTGGTTAGTATGGCAGTGATTAATATAGGTACTTATACAATAACTATCTAAGGTATATGTATAAGAAGTAGTGAGTATGGCAAATATTAATATGGAAAAGATTACAATAACTGTCTAAGGTATATGTATTAGACGTCAGGTGTAATGCAGTGATTAATATAGGTACAATTGCAATAACTATCTAAGGTATATTTATTAGAAGTAGTGAGTATGGCAGTGATTAATTTAGGTACAATTAGACAGTGATTAATTGAGGTACAATTAGAATAACTATCTAAGGTATATTTATTAGAAGTATGGACTATGGCAGTGATTAATTTAGGTACAATTAGAATAACTATCTAAGGTATATTTATTAGAAGTAGGGAGTATGGCAGTGATTAATTTAGGTACAATTAGAATAACTATCTAAGGTATATTTATTAGAAGTAGGGAGTATGGCAGTGATTAATTTAGGTACAATTAGAATAACTATCTAAGGTATATTTATTAGAAGTAGTAAGTATTGCAGTGAACAATATAGGTACAATTAAAAAAATATCTAAGCTATATTTATTAGAAGTAGTAAGTATGGCAGTGATTATTATAGGTACAATTACAATAACTATCTAAGGTATATGTATAAGAAGTAGTGAGTATGGCAGTGATTAATATAGGCACAGTTACAATAACTATCTAAGGTATATTTATTAGAAGTAGTGAGTATGGCAGTGATTAATATAGGTACAATTAGAATAACTCTCTAAGGTATATGTATAAGAAGTAGTGAGTATGGCACTGATTTATATAGGCACAATTACAACAACTATCTAAGGTATATGTATTAGAAATAGTGAGTATGGCAGTGATTAATATAAGTACAATTACAATAACTATCTAAGGTATATGTATTAGAAGTAGTGAGTATGGCAGTGATTAATACGTGTACAATTACAATGACTATCTAGGTTTATGTATTAGAAGAAGTTAGTATGGCATTGATTAATATAGATACAAATATAATAACAATCTAAGGCATTTTTATTAGAAGTAGTGAGTATGGCATTTATTAATATACGTCCAGTTACAATAACTATGGTATATGAATTAGAAGTAGTGAGTATGTCAGTGATTAATATAGGCACAATTAGAATAACTATTTAAGGTATACTGATTAGAAGTAGGGAGTATGGCAGTGATTAATTTAGGTACAATTTGAATAACTATCTAAGGTATATTTATTAGAAGTAGTAAGCATTGCTCTGAACAATATAGGTACAATTAAAAAAATATCTAAGCTATATTTATTAGAAGTAGTAAGTATGGCAGTGATTAATATAGGTACAATTACAATAACTATCTAAGGTATATGTATTAGAAGTAGTGAACATGGCAGTGATTTATATAGGCACAATTACAATAACTACCTAAGGTATATGTATTGGAAGTAGTGAGTATGGCAGTGATTAATATAGGTACAATTAGAATAACTATCTAAGGTATATGTATTAGAAGTTGTGAACATGGCAGCGATTAATATAGGCACAGTTACAATAACTATCTAAGCTATATGTATTAGAAGTAGTGAGTATGGCAGTGATTAAAATAGATACATTTACAATAACTATCTAAGGTATATGCCTTAGAAGTACTGAGTATGGCAGTGATTAATATAGGTACAATTACAATAACTATCTAAGTTATATGTATTAGAAAGAGTGAGTACGGCAGTGATTAATACGTGCACAATTACAATAACTATCTAGGTTTATGTATTAGAAGTAGTATGGCATTGATTAATATAGGTACAACTAGAATAACAATCTAAGGCATATTTATTAGAAGTAGTGAGTATGGCATTGATTAATATACATCCAGTTACAATAACTATGGTATATCAATTAGAAGTAGTGAGTATGTCAGTGATTAATATAGGCACAATTCGAATAACTATCTAAGGTATATGTATTGGAAGTAGTGAGTATGGCAGTGATTAATACAGGTACAATAACAATAACTATCTAAGGTATATATATTAGAAGCTGTGAGTACGGCAGTGATTAATATAGGTACAATTACAATAACTATCTAAGGTATATGAATTAAAAGTAGTGAGTATGGCAGTGATTAATATAGGCACAATTACAATAACTATCTAAGGTATATATATTAGAAGCTGTGAGTACGGCAGTGATTAATATAGGTACAATTACAATAACTATCTAAGGTATATGAATTAGAAGTAGTGAGTATGGCAATGATAAATATAGGCAAAATTAGAATAACTAAAGGTATATGTATTAGAATAAGGGACTATAGCAGTGATTAATATAGGTACAATTACAATAACTATCGAAGGTATATGCATTAGAAGTACTGAGTATGGCAGTGATTAAAATAGGTACAATTACAATAACTATCTAAGGTATATGTATTAGAAGTAGTGAGTATGGCGGTGATTAATATAGGTACAATTACAATAACTATCTAAGGTATATGTATTAGAAGTAGTGAGTATAGCAGTGATTAATATAGTTCCAATTAGAATAACTATCTAATGTATATGTATTAGAAGTAGTGAGTATGGCAATGATAAATATAGGCAAAATTAGAATAACTAAAGGTATATGTATTAGAATAAGGGACTATGGCAGTGATTAATATAGGTACAATTACAATAACTATCAAAGGTATATGCATTAGAAGTACTGAGTATGGCAGTGATTAAAATAGGTACAATTACAATAACTATCTAAGGTATATGTATTAGAAGTAGTGAGTATGGCAGTTATTAATATAGAGAAGATTACAATAATTATCCAAGGTATATGTATTAGAAGTAGGGTGTAATGCAGTGATTAATATGGATACAATTACAATAACTATCTAAAGTATATGTATTAAAAGTTGTGTGTATGGCAGTGATAATAAAGGCACAGTTACAATAACTTTCTAAGGTATATGTATTAGAAGTAGTGAGTATGGAAGTGATTAATATAGGTAGAATTACAATAACTATCTATGTTTATGTATTAGAAGTAGTGAGTATGGCAGTGATTAGTATATGTCCAGTTACAATAACTATGGTATATGTATTAAAAGTAGTGAGAATTGCAGTGATTACTATACATGCAATATGAATAACTATCTATGGCATATCTATTAGAAGTAGTGAGTATGGCACTGATTAATATAGGTACAATTACAATAACTACCTAAGGTATATGTATTGGAAATAGTGAGAATGGCAGTGATTAATATAGGTACAATTACAATAACTATCTAAGGTATATGTATTAGAAGTAGTGAGTATGGCAGTGATTAATATAAGTACAATTAGAAAAACTATCTAAGGTATATGTATTAGAAGTAGTGAGTTTTACAGTGATTAATATAGGTACAATTAGAATAACTATCTAAGGTATATTTATTAGAAGTAGTGAGTATGGCAGTGATTAATATACGTACAATTAGAATAACTATCTAAGGTATATGTATTAGAAGTAGTGAGTATGGCAGTGATTAATATAGGTACAATTACAATAACTATCAGAGGTATATGTATTAGAAGTCATGAGTATGACAGTGATTAATATAGGTACAATTACAATAATTATTTAAGGTATATGTAATAGATGTATGGAGTATGGCAGTGATTAATATAGATACAATTACAAAAACTGTCAAAGGTATATGTATTAAAAGTAGTGAGTATGGCAGTGATTAATATAGGTACAGTTACAATATCTATCTAAAGTATATGAATAAGAAGTAGGGAGTATGGCAGTGATTAATATAGGTACAGTTACAATATCTATCTAAAGTATATGAATAAGAAGTAGGGAGTATGGCAGTGATTAATATAGGTACAGTTACAATATCTATCTAAAGTATATGAATAAGAAGTAGGGAGTATGGCAGTGATTAATATAGGTTCAATTAGAATAATTATCTAAGGCATACATATTAGAAGTAGTGAGTATATCAGTGAACAATACAGGTACAATTACAATAACTATCTAAGGTATATGTATTAGAAGTAGTGAGTATGGCAATGATTAATATATGTACATTTACAATAACTATCTAAGGTATATTTATTAGAAGTAGTGAGTATGGCAGTTATTAATAAAGGCACAGTTACAATAACTATCTAAGGTATATGTATTAGAAGTAGTGAGTATGGCAGTTATTAATAAAGGTACAGTTACAATAACTATCTAAGGTATATGTATTAGAAGTAGTGAGTATGGCAGTTATTAATAAAGGTACAGTTACAATAACTATCTAAGGTATATGTATTAGAAGTAGTGAGTATGGCAGTTATTAATAAAGGCACAGTTACAATAACTATCTAAGGTATATGTATTAGAAGTAGTGAGTATGGCAGTTATTAATAAAGGTACAGTTACAATAACTATCTAAGGTATATGTATTAGAAGTAGTGAGTATGGCAGTTATTAATAAAGGTACAGTTACAATAACTATCTAAGGTATACATATTAGAAGTAGTGAGTATGGCAGTGATTAATACAGGCCCAATTAGAATAACTATCTAAGGTATATGTATTAGAAGTAGGGAGTATGGCAGTTATTAATATAGGTACAATTACAATAACTATCTAAGGTATATGTGTTAGATGCAGTAAGTATGGCATTGATTACTATAGGTGCATTTAGAATAACTATCTAAGGTATATGTGTTAGAAGTAGTAAGTATGGCATTGATTACTATAGGTGCATTTAGAATAACTATCTAAGGTATATGTGTTAGAAGTAGTAAGTATGGCATTGATTACTATAGGTGCATTTAGAATAACTATCTAAGGTATATGTGTTAGAAGTAGTAAGTATGGCATTGATTACTATAGGTGCATTTAGAATAACTATCTAAGGTATATGTGTTAGAAGTAGTAAGTATGGCATTGATTACTATAGGTGCATTTAGAATAACTATCTAAGGTATATGTGTTAGAAGTAGTAAGTATGGCATTGATTACTATAGGTGCATTTAGAATAACTATCTAAGGTATATGTGTTAGAAGTAGTAAGTATGGCATTGATTACTATAGGTGCATTTAGAATAACTATCTAAGGTATATGTGTTAGAAGTAGTAAGTATGGCATTGATTACTATAGGTGCATTTAGAATAACTATCTAAGGTATATGTGTTAGAAGTAGTAAGTATGGCATTGATTACTATAGGTGCATTTAGAATAACTATCTAAGGTATATGTGTTAGAAGTAGTAAGTATGGCATTGATTACTATAGGTGCATTTAGAATAACTATCTAAGGTATATGTTAGAAGTAGTAAGTATGGCATTGATTACTATAGGTGCATTTAGAATAACTATCTAAGGTATATGTGTTAGAAGTAGTAAGTATGGCATTGATTACTATAGGTGCATTTAGAATAACTATCTAAGGTATATGTGTTAGAAGTAGTAAGTATGGCATTGATTACTATAGGTGCATTTAGAATAACTATCTAAGGTATATGTGTTAGAAGTAGTAAGTATGGCATTGATTACTATAGGTGCATTTAGAATAACTATCTAAGGTATATGTGTTAGAAGTAGTAAGTATGGCATTGATTACTATAGGTGCATTTAGAATAACTATCTAAGGTATATGTGTTAGAAGTAGTAAGTATGGCATTGATTACTATAGGTGCATTTAGAATAACTATCTAAGGTATATGTGTTAGAAGTAGTAAGTATGGCATTGATTACTATAGGTGCATTTAGAATAACTATCTAAGGTATATGTGTTAGAAGTAGTAAGTATGGCATTGATTACTATAGGTGCATTTAGAATAACTATCTAAGGTATATGTTAGAAGTAGTAAGTATGGCATTGATTACTATAGGTGCATTTAGAATAACTATTTAAGGTATATGTGTTAGAAGTAGTAAGTATGGCATTGATTACTATAGGTGCATTTAGAATAACTATCTAAGGTATATGTGTTAGAAGTAAGTATGGCATTGATTACTATAGGTGCATTTAGAATAACTATCTAAGGTATATGTGTTAGAAGTAGTAAGTATGGCATTGATTACTATAGGTGCATTTAGAATAACTATCTAAGGTATATGTGTTAGAAGTAGTAAGTATGGCATTGATTACTATAGGTGCATTTAGAATAACTATCTAAGGTATATGTGTTAGAAGTAGTAAGTATGGCATTGATTACTATAGGTGCATTTAGAATAACTATCTAAGGTATATGTGTTAGAAGTAGTAAGTATGGCATTGATTACTATAGGTGCATTTAGAATAACTATCTAAGGTATATGTGTTAGAAGTAGTAAGTATGGCATTGATTACTATAGGTGCATTTAGAATAACTATCTAAGGTATATGTGTTAGAAGTAGTAAGTATGGCATTGATTACTATAGGTGCATTTAGAATAACTATCTAAGGTATATGTGTTAGAAGTAGTAAGTATGGCATTGATTACTATAGGTGCATTTAGAATAACTATCTAAGGTATATGTGTTAGAAGTAGTAAGTATGGCATTGATTACTATAGGTGCATTTAGAATAACTATCTAAGGTATATGTGTTAGAAGTAGTAAGTATGGCATTGATTACTATAGGTGCATTTAGAATAACTATCTAAGGTATATGTGTTAGAAGTAGTAAGTATGGCATTGATTACTATAGGTGCATTTAGAATAACTATCTAAGGTATATGTGTTAGAAGTAGTAAGTATGGCATTGATTACTATAGGTGCATTTAGAATAACTATCTAAGGTATATGTGTTAGAAGTAGTAAGTATGGCATTGATTACTATAGGTGCATTTAGAATAACTATCTAAGGTATATGTATTGACATGCCATGGTGGTACAGCAGTAGCACTGTTACCTCACAGCAAGAGGTTCTCCCTTTCGATTCTCGGCTTGGCTTGGGAGTGCTTTCTGTGTGGTGTTTGCATGTCCCCCCCTTCTTTGGGTTGCATTTGAAAGACATTTCTGCATAAATGGGCTTGCCTTCGTTGAAGGTTGGGCATCGAGCTGGCACCTCGGGATTTCGTAAAAAATCTACTGCCAATCATTTGCAGACTGGAGTTCCACAGTGGTGACCCCTTACCAAGAAAAAGTTGAAAGACAAACAACAACATCTAAAATATTTGTATTAGAGTTACTAATTATGGCAGTGATTACTATAGGTACAATTAGAATAACTATCTAAGGTATATTTATTAGAAATAGTGAGTATTGCAGTAATTAATATAGGTACAATTAAAATAAATGTCTAAGGTATATTTATTACAAGTAGTGAGTATGGCAGTGATTAATATACATAGAATTACAATAACTATCTACGTTTTATGTATTAGAAGTAGTGAGTGTGGCAGTGATTAATATAGGTACAATTACAATAACTATCTAAGGTTTATGTAATAGAAGTAGGGTGTATTGCAGTGATTAATATCGGTACAATTACAACAATGATCTAAGGTTTATCTATTAAAAGAAGTGAGCATGGCAGTGATTAATATAGGCACAATTAGAATAACTATCTAAGGTATATTTATTAGAAATAGTGAGTATTGCAGTAATTAATATAGGTACAATTAAAATAAATATCTAAGGTATATTTATTACAAGTAGTGAGTATGGCAGTGATTAATATACATAGAATTACAATAACTATCTACGTTTTATGTATTAGAAGTAGTGAGTGTGGCAGTGATTAATATAGGTACAATTACAATAACTATCTAAGGTATATGTAATAGAAGTAGGGTGTATTACAGTGATTAATATCGGTACAATTACAACAACGATCTAAGGTTTATCTATTAAAAGAAGTGAGCATGGCAGTGATTAATATAGGTACAATTAGAATAACTATCTAAGGTATATTTATTACAAGTAGTGAGTATGGCAGTGATTAATATAGGTACACACAATAACTATCTAAGGTATATGTAGTAAAAGTGGTGAGCCTGGCAGTGTTTAATATACATACAATTGCAATAACTACCTAAGGTATATTTATTAGAAGTAGTGAGTATGGCAGTAATTAATATAGGTACAATTACAATAACTATCATGTATATGTATTAGAAGTAGTGAGTAATGCAGTGATTAATATAGGTACAATTAGAATAACTACCAAAGGTATATTTATTAGAAGTAGTGAGTATGGCAATGATTAATATAGGTACAATTACAGTAACTATTTAAGGTATATTTATTAGAAATAGTGAGTATGGCAGTGATTACTATACATACAATTACAATAACTATCTAAGGTATACATATTAGAAGTAGTGAGTATGGCAGTGATTAATACAGGCCCAATTAGAATAACTATCTAAAGTATATGTATTAGAAGTAGTGAGTATGGCAGTGATTAATATAGGTACAATTACAATAACTATCTAAGGTATATGTATTAGAAGTAGTGAGTATGGCAGTGATTAATATAGGTCCAATTACAATAACTATCCACAGTATATGTATTAGAAGTAGTGAGTATGGCAGTGATTAATATGTGTACAATTACATTAACTATCTAGGTTTATGTATTAGAAGTAGTGAGTATGTCACTGATTAATATAGGTACAATTAGAATAACTATCTAAGGCATATTTATTAGAAGTAGTGAGTATAGCAGTGATTAATATCTGTCCAGTTACAATAACTACAGTATATGTATAAGAAGTAGTGAGTATGGCATTTATTAATATAGGCACAATTAGAATAACTATCTAAGGTATATGTAATAAAAGAAGTGAGTATTGCAGTGATTAATATAGGTACAATTACAATAACTATCTAAGGTATATGTATTAGAAGTAGGGTGTAATACAGTGATTAATTTAGGTACAATTACAATAACTATCTAAAGTATAGGTATTAAAAGTATTGAGTATGGCTGTAATTAATATGGGTACAATTAGATGAACTATCTAAGATATATTTATTAGAAGTAGTGAGTATGGCAGTGATTTATATGGGTACATTTAAAATAACTATCTAAAGTATATGTATTAGAAGTAGTGAGTATGGCAATGGTTAATATAGGCAAAATTAGATTAACTATCTAAGGTATATGTATTAGAAGGAGGGACTATGGCAATGATTCATATAGGTACAATTACAAAATCTATAAAAGGGATATGCATTAGAAGTAGTGAGTATGGTAGTGATTAATATAGATGCATATACCTTGAATAGTTATTGTAATTGTATTACAAGTACTGAGTATGGCAGTGATTAATATAGGTCCAATTACAATAACTATCTGAGGTATATGTATTAGAAGTAGTGAGTATGGCAGTGATTAATATAGGTACAATTACAATAACTATCTAAATTATATGTATTAGAAGTAGGGAGTACAGTAGTGATTAATATAGGTACATTTACAATAACTATCTAACGTATATGTATTAGAAGTTTTGAGTATGGCATTATTAATATAGGTACAATTCAGTAACTAAATAAGGTATATGTATTAAAGTAGTGAGTATGGCAGTGATTAATATAGGTACAATTACACTAACTATCTAAGGTATATATATAAGAAGTAGTGAGTATGGCATTATTAATATAGGTACAATTACAATAACTAAATAAGGTATATGTATTAAAGTAGTGAGTATGGCAGTGATTAATATAGGTACAATTACACTAACTATCTAAGGTATATTTATTAGATATAGGGAATATGGCAGTGATTCATATAGGTACAATTAGAATAAATATCTAAGGTATATTTATTAGAAGTAGTGAGTATGGAAGTGATTAATATCGGTTCTATTACAATAACTATCTAAGGTATATGTATTAGATGTAGTGAGTATGGCAGTGATTAATATAGACACAATTACAACAACTATCCACAGTATATGTATTAGAAGTAGTGAGTATGGCAGAGATTAATATAGTTACAGTTACAATAACTATCTAAGGTATATGTATTTGATGTAGTGAGTATGGCAGTGATTAATTTAGGTACAATTATAATAACTATCTGAGGTATATGTATTAGAAGTAGTGAGTATGGCAGTGATTAATATAGGTGCAATTAGAATAACTATCTAAGGTATATGTATTAGACTTAGTGAGTTTTGCAGTGATTCATATACGTACAATTAAAATAACTATCTAAGGTATATGTGCCAGAAGTAAGGAGTATGGCAGTGATTAATATAGGTACAATTAGAATAACTATCTTAGGTATATTTATTAGAAGTAGTGAGTATTGCTGTGAACAATATAGGTACAATTAAAAAAAACTAAGGTATATTTATTAGAAGTAGTGAGTATGGTAGTGATTAATATAGGTAGTATTACAATAACTATCTGAGGTATTTGTATTAGAAGTAGTGAGTAAGGCAGTGATTAATATACGCGCGATTACAACTATTTATGGTATATGTATAAGAAGTAGTGAGTATGGTAGTGATTAATATAGGTACAATTAAAATAACTATCTATGATATATGTATTTGATATAGTGAGTATGGCAGTGATAATAAAGGCACAGTTACAATAACTATCTCAGGTATATGTATTAGAAGTAGTGAGTATGGCAGTGATTAATATAGGTACAATTACAATAACTATCTAAGGTATATGTATTAGAAGTAGTGAGTATGGCAGTCTTTAATATAGGTACAATTACAATAAGTATGTAAGGTATATGTATTAGAAGTAGTGAGTATGGCAGTGATTAATATAGGTACAATTACAATAACTATCTAAGGTATATGTATTAGAAGTAGTGAGTATGGCAGTCTTTAATATAGGTACAATTACAATAACTAAATAAGGTAGAAATTTGGAGTATGGCAGTGATTAATATACGTACAGTTACAATAACTATCTAAGGTATATGTATTAGAAGTAGTGAGTATGGCACTGATTAATATAGGTACAATTAGAATATCTATCTAAGGTATATGTATTAGAAGTAGTGAGTATGGCAGTGATAGTAGATAGCAATCTCTGCTTTGACAATCACATTACCAAAGTGGTTAGAAAGACCTTCTATATAGCCGACCTTATCATGAAAGGGTTCACATCTAGATCAAGAGAGGTCATTGTGCCCCTCTACTCATCACTTATCAGGCCCATAATTGAGTGCAATGCCCCATTTGGGATGTACCTTACCCGACACCTTCAAAAACTGGAAAGACCCCAAAAGTAACTCACCAAGAGGATCAAGGGGCTCAAACAGATGCCCTATGCAGTTCGGCTAAAGAAACTCCAGCTCTACTCAGTTGCGTACCGCCTACTCAGAGATGATCTGTGTCAGACGTATAAAGCCATGTCCAACCCAGAATTAATGGACATGCTTCACCTCAGGAAATCCAAATCCCTTAGAGCTACATGCTCCAGGGACTTGAACCTCAGCATAGAAATAAATAGGACATGCTGGAGGGACAGATTCATATCCCAGAGGCTCCCCTCACTCTGAACAAAATCCCAATCCATGTTAGGCAGAGCCCCTCACTGACCCTCTTCAAGAGAAATCTTGACGAGTGGATGGGAGATAGTAAGATTACCCCTGGGATCTCTTCTGTGTCCCTGCTTGACAGAGGTACAGTAAACTAACCTTAAAAGGGCTACCTTCTGTGACCTACTATACAGAGGCACAGTCAACTAATCTAAAAGGGTGGCGAATGCCAAGCACATTCTGGCTAGGCTTATAAATGTCCTAGGGCAGATAGTCTAATATCAACCTATGAACCTATGAACCAACCTATGATTATAGGTTCAATGAGAATGACTATCTAAGGTATGTTTACTAGAAGTAGTGATTATGGCAGTGATTAATATAGGTACAATTACAATAACTATTTAAGGTACATGTATTAGAAGTAGTGAGTATGGCAGAGATTAATATAGGTACAGTTACAATAACTATCTAAGGTATATGTATTAGAAGTAGTGAGTATGGCAGTGATTAATATAGGTACAATTATAATAACTGTCTAATGTATTAGAAGTAGTGAGTATGACAGTGCAGAGAAGAAAGGTATGTGACAGTGAGTGAATATATTGCAGGTATCAGTACTACCTTTTCTTAGGCTGTTAAGCAGATATAATGTCATCACATATCAAATGCTTGTAGATCTTTAGGTGAGGGAACTGGACCTCAGTGTTCTGCCTGACGATGGTGGGATATGGATGGCAGACCTGGACTGTAACACTTTCGAAGAAATGGGGAGGAATGGATACATATGTCTAGATTGCAGGTTGCAACTACATAGTAAGGGATGCTTTGCAATGCACACGAGTATACGGAGACTCGTGAGGGCACCCTAATCCATCACAGGTTAGGACGAAATATGTGTCTAAATCAGTGTTATTCTGCAAAACCTGAGACAAATAAGAGGCAAACTATAATTCACTTTTCAAAGTTAACAGAACAATAGGCTTTGCATCAACATGCATTTTCTAAACATTTGAACAACTATGAAACACTAATAAGTGGCATTACTGACTGACAATAAATCTTAGTGATTTTCGTCTCTCAGTGATTTCTCAGAAAACAAAGACACTAGTGAAGGTGTGAAAATTAGTGCAGTTGATAAAGGCTCTTAACTGTTAGTGAGCTGCTTGCTGACTGTAGTCACGTGTACAGGATTTCATTTGTTCTACCTCCATTTGCCTGCTGTGTGACTTTGGGTTTGTGAAGTGCCCCTGGATTGATCCTTTACCTGGTTTAAAAATCTGAAAAACAAAAAGATAGGGCATATATATGAGGCTAAATGCTCATGTGTAGCTTCTGAACAATAAGAGCACACAAGTATTATCTCTTCAAATGCATTTAATTTTGGTTTTGCATGGACAAGTGTATGAAATGCACTTTATTGTGCTACAGTAGCGGGGGTCTATATTAAAACACCGAATGTTCAAAATTTCAAGTGTTCTAATATCGACTCGTTTTCAGTGAATGCTGAAAATATTGAAGAAACAGAAAATGGAATTGTTTCCTAAGGAAAGAATTTGGTTGTCCGTTTCTGTTGCTTGGGTATTTTCAGCGCTGTGGTGGATAGTTACGGGTTGGGTTCAGGTAAGTGTGCGATTGTGTGGATGTGAGGGTTAGGGATGGGTAGGTGAGTTAGGGTTAGGACGCGGGTGTGGTGACTGTGCGATAGTGACAGACCTTAGGGTTAGGGTTTGGGTTAAGGTAAGTGGATAGTTAGTGGTGTATGTCTAGTTTAGTGTATGGTTAGGTGTAACAGTTTAGGTGTATGTGTGTGGATTGCTGTTTGTTTGGTGTGCTTATGTTGTGTGTATGTGTTTTGAAATAGCAAATTTTTTCCCTAGGAAAAAATTCACTGTTCTGTATGTTCAATGTTTTAAATTTTCGATTCATAAGGTTCGATATTAGAACACTTGAAATTTTGAAAGTTTGGTATTCTAATATAGACCCCAGTAGTGTACAACCTATGCTTAACCATGTAAATGTTATGTTTTGTTAAAATCAAACACAGACAATCCCCAAGGACACATCTAGTAGTCACAGTATTAAGGTAAATCTGGAACTTGTATAGAAAAAACAATAGAGTAGACTGTCTCTCTTCATTTACCATAAAGCACTGTTGAAACCTGTCAGTGTGCATGCTGTTTTCATCTTCTTTATGTTTATAATGATCTCAATGATTTGGTTTTCATTTAAAGCTGTTATGACAAATTTTACAGCAAAATACTGACAGACATCTGATGAAGAAAACATAACATTCTCACATTGAAAAATATGCAACATAAGCAACAGAAATTGTCTCTTCCTGCGAAACTCACTTCTATTGAAAATGCATCCAGCAATGGACCAAACTACAACAGATGTGCAGGGAGTCATAGTCAAATAGCATATAATGAAACACTAATTAGGACTATGAGAAGAGTACAGGAATTAAAAAAAAAATGAATGGGTAATGAATTGGCTGACAGCTTGGGACAGCCCATGGGACAGAAGTGTTGCTTTATAGGAGCAGTACCTGGTGAAGTGATTTGGCCAGACTCACACCAGACAAACGAAGGGTGAGGGAATTGAAAGCTGCACTAGAGGAAGCAGTGCATTAACAGCTCGTAGCCGTACTGCATCTGCACTAAGTACTAAACTACTTAGCCCAACACAATGCATTTTGTACCCTTGTGCCTGCAAAAAGCAAAGTCAATTAAAAATGCATTCATTGTTCATATTTTAGTAATCAACTCATAGACTTCATGCTGTGCAGTTTATTCACAGAGAAATACGCATACTATCCACAATCAATAAAACAAAGGAACTAAGTGTCATACCCAAAGAACACATGACTCAAGTAATGAAGTACCTGGTTAGTAGAATTAATTCCTTCCTGAGATGCAGGATACATATACACACTCACACAGATATGACCATCAATTACAGTTCCTGGTATGACTGCATACATTGTTTCCTTGCAATAAAACATGTGAACAAATAAATAATATGTAAGAATTGTATTTCAGTGCATCCGATTGTATGTCCCATATCCTCCCAATCTCTTTGCTCAAGAATCAGAAACAAAGACCCAACAATAAGGAGCAGATTTTAAATCTTTCTCCTGTATACTTACAGTTGCTAATGCAACTGTCTTCATCTTATATACTTAGACATTTGTATTATCGAACATTTTCTGAGGGACACAAAGTATTTAATTCACGTCTGCCATTATTTAGTGACTGTAAACCACAACAATGTGTTATAAAACCGCAGAAATTACATGAATCAGACCAAAATACTCGTCAGTTTCTTTGATCAAGAACTCTAGACCGAGCTGACATTAATTGAGAGAGGGAACTAAGGCCTCAAAAGGAACAGATTTTAAATACTAATTTGTATCTATTTTTAACTAGGTAAACCAAAAGGAGAAAGTGTTCTTTTCAGGAGTAACACAGAAGTACAATCTGAGTGACTTGTTCACATTTACACTGTAGGCATATGAAGATGGGAGGATTCAAACCATGTGCATTTGACTATAGAAAGCAATTTCTTAACAGCTGTAGTTAAGTCCAGACAACTCTAATACAGCAACAGGTGTTGCATGGACATGCATTTTCTGTAAAATGAGAACAAAGAAACCCTAGTAACTGAAATTGACTGACCGTAAACCTCAGCAATAACAACTAAATAAATAAATAAGTTAATGGAAATATTGCAGTTAGTGTTCTGAATTAAGGCTCCAAGCTCTTAATGAGGTTCCTCCTGTAGGTAAGTATATAGGGATGGATGTTTTCCTAACTCCATTTGCCTACTGTATCACTCTGAGCAAGTCATACAGTGCTCTTCCAGGTAAAAAAATTACTCTAATAACACAGACACACACACACACACACACACACACACACACACACACACACACACACACAAACACACACACTCCTTACTTCACCCTTTCAAAAGACTGCAATGTAAGACCATGCTTCTCCCAGTGTAAGACCTATGTTTTGCTATTCAGTGAAGAATCTCTTGTATACACTTGTAAGTTCCAAAGACGTTGATTAAAAGGCATAGTTTCAGTGAAGAATCTCTTGTTTACACTTCTAAGTTCCAAAGACATTGATTAAAAGGTATAGTTTTAGTGAAGGATCTCTCTGTTACACTGTTCTTTCGTTTACACTTGTAAAGTCAAAATGCCCCCTCTGACATGCAACATGTGCTTACACTCTCCAGACAAGACTCACACTTGCATGTAAGTACCAGAGATACATTCCTCTAGTTATTCCAGTGAATGAGGCACTCAAGGGACACACAGTTTCATGGGGGGGGGGAGTATGTATCCCTATGTGTTCCTGTTTAGCTCTGTTCCTAAGTAGGTCATAATAATCAGCTTGTGTTTAAGGTACAACTGTCAAGAGATATAGATTTTCTTTGGAGGCAGAGCTTATAAGGGTCATCCAAATGGACTCGAGAGAGTCTTGGCTCTCTAACTATACTTTAGAGAACTTGAGAGGAGTAGCCATGGAATCTCCTGATGCTCAAGGAAAAGGAGAGTCCATATATTGGGACAAAAGGTTGCCGTTCAGAGCATGGACCATGAAGAAGGACTAGAGGGAGAATTATACAGTCGCTGGTATAACCTAGACCATACTGACAGACACTTCTGGCCATAACCCATGAAGTTTCCTTTTCAGGCCATATGTACATAAAGTTTTCTAAAAGATGTCTTATGCAGAATTTTTATTGTCCAGTTATTATAAAAGATATGACAGCATACGTCAAGAATTGCAAGTAGTGCCAGGAGGTTGGCAAGGCAGGAGATAATTCCAAAGTTGTTTTGATGCCTTTACCTGATACTGAAGAACCATTTCAGATGGTAGCTATGGACATTGTAGGAACTCCTAGTATCCCAAGCTCCTCATGTAATAAATATTTTAAGCTGATAGCAGATTACGCTGCTGGATACCAAGAAGCTATGGCTCTGTACTCCATTGAAAGGACAAACTCATGTCAAAAACGCAAAAAACAATAAAAATGTAATTAAAATCAACAACAAAGCTTTCGGGTGTAACCCTTCTTCAGTGCATTATAACAATGAGACAATTCTCAATTTTATAGCAGCATAAAGACACATCCCACCAATGACAAGTCAGCAATTAAGCAAAAATAGTTAATTAAAACCTCTTACTTAAAGGCATCTCAACATTATAAAATAAACTATACACATAAAAAAGATAGATACATAAAAGACTGATTATTTGAACTGCATTTGTTTCCTTTATAAAACAGGTTTTAATATAATTTTATCATTAATGCCCAGATGATTATCTGCATATAACCTTAATATCCATTCATACACTTTCAAATCTAACTTTAATTATGTTACCCCACTATTATTTTCATATGCTTTGTCAATGATCCTAAATTTAAAATCATGACTCATATAATTTCCTAATACATGTCTAGCTAATGCATTTGTTTGAATTTCTCTATGGATCTCAGACCGATGTTCAGTTATACGATCTTTTAGCCTCCAGCGACATTTCCCTACATAAAACGCAGCACATTTTGTGCAAGTTGCCAAATATATTATATTACAGTAGTAAAAGTAGCAAAACAAATATATATTTTTAGATGTTACAGGATGTATGAATATATTATCAGTCATATAAATATGGTTACAACAACTACAACTATAGTCTGGAAATGTACCATACCTTAAATCAGGTGTATATCTATTCATCTTAGTTTATTTGTAACATAATAATTGTTTCAAATGTCTACAGTTCCTATAAGCAAATTTAGGAGTATCCGAAATTATATGTTCAAGGTTAGGTATTGCCTTTAAAATATGCCAGTATCTACCTATAATATTTATGACATCAGTTGTTCTAATATTATAAGTAGTAACATATCTTACTCTATTTTTTGCATCATCATTTCCCATGTAACCTGAATCTACCACCCTATCATTGAAATATGGCTTTGATATATCATTCCTTTTCTTAAGTGTATCATCAATTATTTCATTAACCATTTTTCTTGGTAAGGTCTATCCATAAATTCTTTAGCACATTCCATCATTTGTTCTTTACATTTCAAGTCATCAGTATTCAATCTGCTCACCCTAAGTATCTAACTTTTAACAAAACCCTTAAAAACATGTGGGAGATGCATACCAGTCTTGTGTGTATATTGATTAATATGGGTTGGTTTCCTAAATAAACTCGTACTTAATCCACTTTCATTTTTGCAATTTTTCACATCCAAAAATTCTGAAAAACTACTTAAGCAGGTCATTTTAAACCTCAAAAAATCAGTGGATGAGTTCAGAAAATTAATAAAACAGTTTAAGTCTTGTCCATTACCTTCCCAAATTAAAAATACATCACAAACAAATAGGGCATAAAAGGGAATGCATTTATTATATTCCCCATTGTCATTAAGTACTGTCTCATTTTCCCATTGATTGAGGACAAGATTGGCATAACAGTTTGCAATAGACATCCACATAGCCACGCCTGATTTCTGAAGATATTTATTTATTTATTTTTATTAATTTACATTTTTTGACCGGGAGTGTCCAACTGGACGTAGGTCCATTTTCAGCTGAGGCCGGGGAGAAAAGCTCCACAGTTAAAATATACAGACAGTTACATTTGATTTACATAGCGATTAACAATTTGATTAACATAGCAATTAATTGCAAACATAGCTACAGATGAAGAACATAGTACATCAGTAGACAACTAGAATCTTTATCTGCGAAGTACATAACAGACATTAACAATTGTTACAATAAGAAGTTCCTGCTGTATAATAAGTATTAGGCTTATGAGCATCTGAGCTTGCTATAATCAAGGTAGTTAGTGAAGTAGAAAGAAAGGTAGTGGTTGGATGGGGTGGGTGATATTAGAGTGGGAAGATATAACTGATTATTAAAAATAAAGATGTTATTATTTGGTGCAATATCGAGCAGTAGGCATATATTCTCAACTTGCCCATTGTCCGTGTTGGTATCTTGATGCAAAAAGCATCAGATTGGCTCAGTTCCATAGTCACTGGGGATGACTGTAAACAGGGAATTTATGTCAAGGGTGACCAACAAAAAAATCACCTCCAGAACATATATCATGCCATTTATATAATTTCCTAAGGTAATCTTCAGTGTCTTTAATAAAACTCCTTGTTTTATACATATAACCCCCTAATATGGAATGAAGGTATAGGGGGATGGGTTCAGTTACCCATCCCCTACCTGAAACTATCGGTCTCATGGGGGGAGTAAATAAATCTTTATGAACTTTTGGTAGGCCATATAAAATGGGAACGATGGGGCAGGGCACAAGGAAATAATTAAAGAATCCCAAAGATGTATCTCCATTAACTTGCAGGTCATAAACAACCATATTGACTTTTGTAATATACGTCTTACTGTCAGATATACCAAGCCTTAAAAAAGTGGACTCATCAGATAAGAACTCATTCATTTTAGCAACATAATCGTTTAAATTCATAATTACAACAGCCCCTCCCTTATCAGCTTTTTTAATAACTATACTAGATTCAGTTTGCAAATGTTTAAGTGCAGCATACTCATTCAGTGTTAGACTATACCATTTCTTTTTCAGTTTATCGTTATAAAGCAGTCATAAATCACATTCACATAAATCTTCAAACATGCTAACTAGTGGTAAACTAGTGGTAAACTAACAGGTATAAAACAGCTCAATTTCCTACATACAGTTACATTTAAACTGTTTACTCCATCAAATCATTAAAAAAACTTTTAGGTTAATACCGCTGGTAAATAATCCAAGGAATCTAAGGTCCGTGATTGCTTCCAGAATGCTGTCTGCAGCCATAGGTATAAACTGCAGCCCCTTGTTAAGAACAGAAACATTCCAAGCACTTAAATTTAAATTTGACAAGTCCACAGCAGTTTTTATAAAAATATTCTCAGCAAGTTGAAGAGTTAACCTTGCCGATTCTGTTTGTTCACAAGTATAGGGCTGTTGTGCTTCTTCTTCGTCGTGTATTCTTCCTTCTGACCTTTGGACCACCCTCGTGATGCATTTCTTTTTTGTGGCTCTACCTTCTCCAGTAGAACAGCCCGTATCTGCGTTGAGGGAGTCCAAAATAACCTCACAGACATTTGTAGAGGTTGTTTGATGGACAAGAGGATCAACCAATTGTATGTCCTCTACCTGCGATGACATCAAGTATTTCTTTTGTTCAGCTGATGAATGATTAGTATGTTGTTCAGTATGGGTTCTATGTGCAAACACCCTTATATTAGGCTCAGTTATTTCATCCAAAGAGTACATGGAGCCTTTAGTTGTTTTATTTACTACTTTCTGTTCCTTTGGCCACGAAAAAATGTGACCATATTTAAAATGATTCAAGTCCCTTAAAATTTTCTGTTTCTTAGTAATCTGTCATCTAGTGTCAAAATTCAGCAAGTGGTCAAGCATAGCTTGATATATTAACACATTGTCTTTAAAGGCAGGCAAGGTAACAGATTCATTCTCTAATCTAACAATTACTTTTTGTAACTCGGCTTCAGTTTTTGCAAAAAAATGATTCTTTAGTTGCATATAATCAGCACCTTCCTTAAGATTTATTTCCTGACATTTTTTCAACAGTTCAGGATACATGTTAGCATATGTGGGCATTTTAAGAATCCTTAGCCCACGAGGCACTATGTTTAGCTCCAAATAAGGATTAAAGCTCAGCTGTTGCCGTTGGAGCTTCTTGAATGCCTGTACTTTCCAGCTTGCTAACACTTAAGAGAAAACTCATTAGGTTGGGCGATGGCTCCCAGGTTATTCAGAGAGTACTCGCTTGTGCAGGACAGTAACAGGTTGGTGCATATCACAAGCAAATTCTGTATTAAACCAGTTGTTGAGGCAGCAGCAGAAGCTGAAGAATCTTCCATCCTGGGTTGTGCAATGCAGTTATCAGACAAAATGCCCACAAATAGCCCAAAACACACAATATTCACAATAAAACAGACTATCAGCGATAAACTTATCTTGTTTTATTAAGGAAACAAATGCAGTTCAAATAATGAGTCTTTTATGTATCTAGCTTTTTTATGTTTATAGTTTATTTTATAATGTTGAGATGCCTTTAAGTAAGAGGTTTTAATTAACTATATTGCTTAATTGTTGACTTGTCAATGGTGGGTTGTGTCTTTATGCTGCTATAAAATTGAGAATTGTCTCATTGTTATAATGCACTGAAGAAAGGTTACACCCAAAACTTTGTTGTTGATTCTAATTGCATTTTTTTGTTTTTAGCATTCTTGACGTAAGTTTGTCCTTTGGTTGCTTATTTCTCTTGCTTTACGTTTATTGCTGATAGTCAGTTTTATTGTGCTCTGTACTCCATTGAAGCAGAGAAGGTGGCAAATGCTTTGCTAAATATTTTCAGCAGAGTAAACAAGGCTCCATACAAACCCTAATATCCAAAAAGCAGCAGACCAGGATCCAATCCACACAAACAATGTTTATTGAGCGCTTTCGTCTCTTAAATAGAAACTTCTTCAGAATAACACAGCATATTACCCTACAGCCTTATATATGCTATTCCAACAAATTAGTCATCATTATTAACTAATTAATAAAATAATGTCCTGAAAGGACATCGAAAATTTAAAAAGCAACACACATATATATATATATATATATATTGCACTCACAGTAAAAAAGAAAAAATGCGATTAAAAACATATAAAAGATACTTGAGAATTAAATATATCTTATAATAAGTTAAAAATAATCAAAGCAACAGATGTCAATAGTTATGTATATGCCCACCTCTTTCACCCATCCTAACCTGCTCAATAATAATGAATCTGAACCCATGTCCTTCATTCGTTACTATATGTCCTGCTAATGCATTTTTAACATCTTTCCTACTGATGTCATAGTAGTGTTGGCAAATTCTACTTCTAAACAGGGGCAGCTCATGCTATAGGACTGCAGGACTGCAGCTCTCCCACCTGTAGAAAAATAAAAGGAAAAGAATAAAAATTAAAAACAGTCCCCCCCACCATAGAAAGAAAACAAACAAAACAAATTCATGAGTCTCGGAATTCCTGGTACTCAGAACTCCAAGCACGCATGCATGCTTGGTACTCAGAACACTCAGACTGTTGAGTTAGGCAGTCCGGACAAGGAAGACAGGGATCTCTGCCCTGCCAGCCCAGAAGTCTGTGCGGTGATGACCACACAGACCGGATGGTCACCGGACTGCATCGCCTGCAGGCTGGAGGTTCCAGCCTACTCCCGTGATGTCTCGCAGGGAAATAGCTTGTAAGGGCTGCTACAGAGGATGACCAATGTTACTGGGGCAGGGAAACAGTTGTGCGGGCTGCTACAGAGGACAACCAGAGATGCTGGGGCTGCTACGAACAGAGTTTGATCCAATCTATGGAGGGAGAACAAACGGAGTTGCTGCTATGGAGGTAGGATGCTAAGAACACGTGTTTGTGTGTGTGTGTGTGTGTGTGTGTGTGTGTGTGTGTGTGTGTGTGTGTGTGTGTGTGTGTGTGTGTGTGTGTGTGTGTGTGTGTGTGTGTGTGTGTGTGTGTGTGTGTGTGTGTGTGTGTGTGTGTGTGTGTGTAATGCCCCAGTTGCTACATACAGGTGGCTGGAGAGAACACATGGTGGTGGGTAGAGAATACTCAGGCTTGAACCCTGTACCTTGGGTGCAGGTAGCAAGGGCCTGAATTCCATACCCACCACCATCTGTAAAAGATTTGCAGATTTTTGCATCATATTTGTTCTGTTCCTCATAAAATCTGTGGTTTCTGTATGTTTGTTGTTGCTAGCAAAGTCAGTAGTGCAGTGCTGCACTGGCACCATTGTTGCCTGACAGCTACAGGTTCACTGGTTTGATTCTTGGCTGGGGTACTTTCTGTGTGGAGTCTGCATGTTTTCCCATCTTAGAAAGACGTGTCTGGAGTGTTTCTCCCTGCTCTGCTGAAAATTAGCTTTTGTTCCAAGTTAGACTTTCCTGGTTAACATCTGTGAAATAAAAATAACAGGCATTTGAATTTCAGACTTCATATTCTTCAGAAGGTACATAAGTTTATAACATGGATATTTTTAATTTGCCCTTATTTTTGGGACTGTATTTCCCCATTATTGGCTTCATCCAGGTTTTTTGTGCTAAGGTCGAGAGCTATGGTGAGAACTGAATTCACTGAATATGTTTGGGGGCTGTATTCCCCCATTATTGGCTTTGTTCAGGTGTTTTGTGCTAAGAGGTTGACAGCTATGGTGAGAACTGAATTCACTAAATGGTAGTCATTTAAGTTTCAGTCTTCCTCTCTTTCACAAAACAGCTGATTTGGCATAGTGGTATGTTGTTGTGACTGTTTTTCACAGGGTTCCCTTAGGTTTAAGGCTTGGCAGTGAAATGTATGGTGGTAACGCAGCATTTTATTGTAGCAACTTTCCAACATTATACAAACAATGTTTAAAATGTGTCCCTGGTTTTTGGGCTTTTGCCCCCTCCCAATAAATTTTGGCTTTTTCCAGATTTCTTGTGCTGCAAAGTTCAGAGATACAGTGGAGTGTCAAGTAGATTTTACATGGAGCTGAGAGCTGCAGGGGAACAAAAGTTTAGTACTGCTTATGGTGAGTCTACTTGCATTGTTAATAGCACAACAGGAAGTGTACTTACTTTTGATGCAGAAGGCTGTGGGTTCTACTCCCACAATAGGTAGATCCATTGCTGATACTGTACTGAGTTGTAAATGAGGTGGATGCTGCAGTCCTTTTTGGCGAAGGTACCTAGTAACTTAAGAACCTGTCAGTTTGCCATCCATTCCCTACTGCAATATTACTAGCTTATCATTTTTTAATGCAACATGGGCAATTTATTCCTCAAGGGCAACAACCACTTTATTTGTAGATGAAACAATGACATATAAAGTTGTTTTCTAGCAGCAACCTCTTCATTGGTTACAGATTTCTTTAATGTGGAATTTAGATGACTTTATCTTCAGAGATTGTGCATATTTACTGATACTGGTGGACTGTAGAAGTTTGAGTAGACTTTTATGATGGAAATGTAAGTTTGAGTAGACTTTTATGATGGAAATGTTCTGAATTGGGCAGTTTTGTCATTATTGGTGCATGCATTTTGTTTTATTGTTTACTGGAAAAATGTTCAAAATAATAAATTTAAAATGCCCTCTAACAACTGTACTGTATTGTACAAGGAATATAATTTAATAAAATCAGGAAGGTGTATCAAAGAGCATGTGTATGTTTCGTGTTCAAGGGGTCTATGATTTGAAAACAGCCCAAAGTTAATCTTTATCTGCCACTGGCAAAACGTATTTTCTTTGAATGTGTGTTTCAATGCTGTTTCAATGAATGTGAGTTTCAAGGGCAGATAAGTTTTAATGCTAAGTCTATTTTCATTATCTGACTGCATTGCTTTGTTTAGCAGATATCTATTAGGGTCTGTGCTGTGAAATGCAAAATAAAACTTTCAAATGAAATCCAAATCATCGCAGAAGTAAAGCAGTATGCACATTACAGTGTTTATGGTAAATGGGGCGAAATAACCAAGGAATAGGATATTGGAATGGCTGCAGGGGGAAGGCTCCATTCGACCATGATTTTGTGAGGGGGGAAGGGCAGCAAACTCAGACATCCCTGGCTGAACTATACCTCTCAACTGCCCAGATTTTTGCAGAATGAATAGATTTTTGCTTCTTATTTTTGGTTTGTTCCTCATAAAATTTGTGGTTTTCTGGCAAATCGTTTAGGAATGAAATCACTAAATATTGACAAACATTGAGTTTCAGACATTATATCTTTTAGAAAAATTATGCTAAAGCAAGACCTGTTATTCTATCAACTGTCTTAAGTTTATACAAGAGCAATTTTTAGTACTGTTTGTATGTTCCCCCCAGTATATTTATTTGGCCTTGTCCACATTTCCTGCATTAAGAGGTTGAGAGGTATGTGCAAATAAATCGCTTTATAGAATTAGGAATATCCAAACCTCTCAACTGTCCCCAATTTTTGGCTCAAAATGTTGCTCTCCCCCTAACAATTTTTCCGCAAAATGGCAATTTTGGAAGAAAACGTGGAGTGTTTACAATTATAAATAACTGTAATGATCAGAGTTATAGATTACTTTTATTTCAGAAATGCATGTAGATGCTCTTATTTTGTCAGCTATTCAAGTTAACAGTACTAATAATAAAAAGGTGTCCCTTCTTTGACAGGTTCCCAGCTGTATTGTGTGGCAATTTTATATTTTTGCATCACATTTTTGGTTTGTTTTTCATAAAATTGTGGTTTTCTGCCAAATTAGTGGCAATTCATTAAAGACTGAAGTTAGAAAATAATGGCAGACATTGGAGTTTCAGATTTCATACCCTTCAGAAAATTCATACTAATGCAAGACCTACTACTATTCTATTATCTTTCTAAGTTTATAAGAGCAATATTTAAACATTATTCTTATTTTTGGGTCTGTGTCCCACTTCTATGTATGGCATTGTCCAGATATCTTGCTCTGAGGTTGAGTGTCAGAGTGTCACCATCAGCCAGAGACATTTCAAATTGCGACATACTTGTTGCACCCCACTCCCCCATGTAGTGACGCTGGATATGTCCAAGCAAGGCAAGGAGTAGTTATGCAGTGTAAGTGTGCAGAGTATTCCCCCATCCAAGGTAGACACAAGTACGACAGTGGCTTTTCATCTGTCCTTGATTTTTCAGAATGTTCTGGTTTTCTGTCATATTTTTATACTGTTGATTTATGATTCTTATTATTCAGAAAATGCATGCTGTCGCAGTGCCCTGTTGCTTTGTGTTTAAGTAGCAATGCTTTAATGACCATCAGGTAAGCTTGTCTGAGAATGTAAGATGCAAGTAACCTTTAATAAGCATACTGTTAAATAATTACCAACACCGAAAGCCTTTTTGTTGTTGCCATGCAGAGAATATTTACATAACTAGATAATGTACAAGCCTTAGGTATTGAAATGCATATGACAATATCTGTAATAAAGGACAGGATTACAGTATTTTCAGCAGCTCATTACATTTATTGGAGACTTGCAGTCATCTTTGCAGTCTTTACCCGTAAACTAAACAGAATGTCAATCTATCATGTGTGGTCCATAATCTGTGCAGTAATCCTTTAAGTAATTTATCTTGAGCTTGTTTCTTGTTTGCTGTTCATTTTTTACTTTGATCATGTTTTCCCCGTGAAACAAGTAGATAGTTGTTGTCAGGCAGCAGGGCTTTTTTGGATAAGAAACATTTTTACAAGTGGGGGTATCACAGAGATTTCTACTTTCAGCATGTTACTTGGCACTTTTATAAAGCTGAATATAAGTTATAATTAGAACTGCAGTGCAAGGAGAAGCTTGTTTTTATTTATACTTGATTTTGACTAGTATTCCAGTAATGTATTTAAAAAGTAATTTATTTTTTCATGCCTCACAACCTTTTTCTTTCCATCTAGATATTAAGTAAGCTGTCATGTAGCCAATGCATTGAAATATTTTTTCTTCTACACTTCATTTTGTCTTGATTGGACTCTCGTAATGATGGTTTGGCACACAGGGCAGCGTATTTAATTAAAGTTCCAGTTGTATTTTTGAGCATAGATCCACCCCTTTCTAGTTGGCCACAGCTCTTCCCATTGGCCCCACCCATTCAGCTGTCTCCTGCTGCCCCCCTTTAATTTGAAGTCACCAGCGGCCCTGCTTCTAAATGCATTTTTAGTTTTACCAATGTAAAAACTTGGATATTGGGTACATAGGGCAAGATACACCATTCCTTTACTGCTACAGGAGACTTTCCCTCATATAGTGTGTCTCCCATAATTGGGAATACAAATCTCCTTGACTTCAATGACATATTGGCATTGTAGGCAATAGCAGCATTTAACCATCCCTGCCCCTATATCAGGATCACATTTCTGCCTTTCCAACATATTTTTTATGCTACATTACTTTTTATATACAATGGTGGGAACAGGGCCTAACAACTGTGCCTGTTCTGCATCAATTCTAAAAATGTTCCATTTATGTTCAATAATATTCCTGATGCTGTAAAAATGCTGATTAAACCTGAAAATAGCAGATTTTTATGGAAAGTCTTAGTCTCTTGATTTTCCTTGTTTGATAACCCTCCCCCTGTACCAAGAAGGGGAAAAATAGCCACCAGCTCTCTTATTTACTACCTCCGGAAGGATGTTGTTTAAATAATTACCTGGATAACCTCTATGTAGTAACATCCCTTTAAGGGTCTCAATTTGTTCTATAAATTGATCGTATTCAGATATCATCCTGGCAAGCCATACCCCCTATCCTTTTGCTAAAGCCTTCTTTTGGTGCAGGGGGTAGTAACTATCAAAATGTAGGAGGCTATTAGAGTAGGTGGGCTTGCGGAAAAAAGTGTAGGTGAAATGTTTATTAACTACATCTTTCTTGATGGTAATGTCTAAGTAATTCACCTCTGTAACACTAATAGAATGTGTAAATTCAAAAAAAGATGTGCTAGTGTTCAGGAATTCAAAAAAGCCTTCTAGTTCTGTCATATCACTGTTCCACAAAATGATATCATCCAGGTAACGACTGTAAAATGCCCATGAGTTAGCGTAAGGACAATTAAAAATAATATCTTTTTCCCAAAATGCCAGTACTTTGTTCACAAAGATGGGGGCACAGGCTGCCCCCATTGCTACCCCCTTAACTTGTTTAAATAACTGTGTTCAAAGGTAATAATGTTGGTATCTAACACTAGTTCCATATGTGTTGTAATTGGCGGCACAAGTTGCCTCCATTCCTACCTCCTTAACTTGTTCGAAGGTAATAATGTTGGTATCTAACACTAGTTCCATAAGTGTTCTAATTGTTAAGATGGTGTTATGGTTTAGGGTAGTGCACTGGCAAAGATATTGGTAAAACCAATCAATACCTGTGTCATGGGGTATGATAGAGAATAAGTCCTGAACATCAATTGTGATAAAGATCAGATTATCAGTATACATATCTTTCTTGATTTTAGATAGAAAATCCCAGGAGTCTTTAAGTATCCAAGGGCAGTCCTTCAAAATATTTTTTTAATTTACTGTCAATATATTGATTGTCGATAGATTTTTGGATTTTCAGCAGAGTAGATTTTCCTAAAGAAATATTGGCATACAGAGATGCTAACTTCATGTCAGATCTGTTGCTGGTCTACTAGTGGAAGTATTGTCAGTTAAAACAATTAAAGCAAATATCCTTTACCACTAACAGGCCGATAATTTAATGGACAGGGTTAAACTGCACTGGAGACAAAGTTGAGGACATTTTCAGACCTGTCAAAAGGTGACGGGGGGGGCTGGATTTAATTTGTGATAAGTGGGTGGGTGTATGATTCCCACAAAGACACTTTTGTGGAGTATGTTTAAAACTTTAAGTCTAGTCTTAACATCTCATTGTGATGGCCCAGTTGCTTCTAGCACAAAGACACTATGTGGTATTTGTGTATGGGTTGCCGGACACATTTTCACTAATTATAAGATCAGTGGAGACAGGCGCACTGTTTCTTATGCTAGTGTATTTTCAATGTGAGAGTGTTTTGTATAGAAAATGGCTGCCAAAGTTTTTCCACATAAAATCTGAAATAACATTTTTAACTGAAATCCAAAATGTCCTTGATAATTGTAAAAGTAAAGAAGAAAATAGTATGTACATTGGTTTAAACAGTGTTTATACTAATTGGAAAGAGACAGCCAATTAACGGGATATTGGTATGGCTGGCCAGAGTCCTGATTAATAACCTGCATAGGACCCCATTTTTCCACAGTCCAGCTCTTTTCAGTGTGGAGGTGTATGCTGCAACAATTCTGAATTATCAGCCATTCAATTAGGTTTGACCTCTACTGAGTTATGTCAGAGGGGATAGCTATTCTTAATGACAGAGAAGACATAGGAAGGTCAAAATGTGATATAGGTATACTAAAAGCATGTAATCCCCCCCCCCCGTGAAAAAAAAACAGCTTGTTGCATGCATTAATGGTTCTGATTTTTGGTTGACTTGTGATTTGTTGAACAACAGCTGATGCAGTGTTTGCAATGTTTTTGTTTTTTGTTTTTTTTATCCATTGCATTGAAGAATGAATTAATTCATTAAGAGGAATGAATTGTATAATACAGTCAAAACATGTTGTGTTTTACTAATATATTTTTGCAGTACCTTTACAGCCTCCATAAATTGAAAATTCCTTCAAATATCTATGCCACTGGCTTCAGCCTTTCCTTATATTCTTCCCTCAGCTAAAATATCTGACAATGAACTGTTCAAACTATGTAACACTCTGTGCGTTATTTTCATCTACTTAACTAAGATGAACAAATAACTCAAGGCACGGGTGTATTAATTCAGCCAACTTAGCATGCACTGCCAGTTCTTGCCATGAACTTCATCACCAAATCAAATATAACCATGATCAATGAAATATGTCTTTCTATAACTCATAATCCAAAATAAGGGTACTTTTGTTATTCACCACCAAAACTGAATTATGTGACAGTAAGCTCCACTGTAACGACTTGCTAATTAATACACAGCTAAGGAACTTCAGACGCTATGGTTCACTAGCAGATTCATTTTCATTCCAAACACTGATGAGGACACTATCCTTTTTATTGTCAACAATACTCCCTCTCCTTTCTGTGACTTGACATGCTCTGGGGTGGTATTACTTTCAATATAAAGTATTCTATTAAACTGGAGCTCCGTGCCCAGCCACATGAATTTTCATAACCACCCAAAGCTTGCTTCTTAAGTAATCACAGATGCATACCTCTCAATCGTGCTTAATTTTGGTGAAAGCCTCTGATTTTGCCACATACTTTTGTCCTGTCACTCCTTTTTTCTGTTAAATCACTAGGATTACAGTCAGCCAGTGTTTTCATACATTAGAATTTTATACTTTTTGCAGTTAAAAAAATGAATGTTTCTGCAAAACCTCCTGCTTTATTAACTGTTTAAGTGAATTAGAGTAATATTTAAAAATTGTCCCTGATTTAGGGCCTTTGTACTCCCATAATTTTGACTTTTTCCCTGACTCTTGAGCAGAGAAGTTAAGAAGTATACTGAAATGTTTTCTAGGGAGAAGAGAAGCTAAGAGGTTAAGGGGTATTTTTACTGGTACACTTATGGGGTGTCATATGATAGTATATATATATAATATGCCTTAAAGCTCAACAACATTGATATAAACCAAGAAAAGAATGTGATACAGATGTTGTATGTGTGTTTGAGAGTGTGTTGGTGTGTCTCTGTTGAGGGTTCTAAATGACACATGATAACATGTATTTATTATTACAAAGGGGTGTAACCTTAGATATGGGCATTTTTTTTTATTATTCTTACAAGGTCTCGGGAAATGGGACAAAGATGTTTTAATATGTCTAATTATATTTATTATTAGAATGCAGAACGAGTAAGGTGTGAGGTGTGACTTGAAACCCAGGCTTTTCATTTCATTATTTCAAGATGACAGGAGGTGAACAGGGATAACGCTTGACATGAGCACGTCATTTTATTATCACAAGAGGGTGGGTAGTGGGGTTATGAGCCTAGACATTGATTCATTTAAGCAAATTTTTGGAAGAGGTTGGGGAAGGAGCTGTCTTAGGCACCAGTACTTATATTTAGCATTACAAGTGATAGTACGTGATGGACTTCATAAGATGCTGCTTTTTAATTACATGCTGACAACTAAATGTGGAGTAAGTGATGTACACACACATCCTCTCTGGCATTGAGAAAATGGTGTCTTATTAAAAGCTTTTATCTGTGCCATTAGGGACTATTAATTATTCATTCATTTATTTTTTTTTATTAGCTTGCCCTTTGCAACTACATCCCTGATGGTTTGGAATCATGTAACGTGAGCTGGGTTGAGTTATTTTATTTTACGAAATTTCATCCTCATTCTTCACTGAAACAGTATGCAATTATAAATTGTCCTAAACTTGTGGCTGCATGATATCATAATTAAATTAGTTGATCTCCTCACAAGTTAATAATTTTCTGTTGTGCATGTTTCTTGAAGATGTTCAGTGACAATAGGATTCCAAAAAAAAAAAATTGGAGCACACTGTGTGCCCCTGAGTTTGTGGACCCTTCCCTACCTCCCCAGGAGAGATGAGAGGACAATGACTCTTCACATCTGCACCTCCTTATTCTCCTTCATGCCAGGCACCTCTAGCTCTGGGACCACTATTCAAAGTAGTTGATGTTATTTTGTTTATGGTTTACTGGATTATCTTAGAAGAGTATGTTCTGGTATATGATGATTTAGTGGGGATATTGCTAAGATGGATGCACATATTTTACAGAATCAAATGGGCAGGTTCTGAGGTGGACGGGTAGTTGAGAAGTGTGGAATAGCCTGCACTGGCATGGTTTTAAAGATAACTGGAGATTTAGTCATGCAAGCATAAAATAAAACATTTCACAGTCTGTGCCCAGATGGTTCACCGCTGCAATAAGAAAATGTATTTTCCCAGGAAAAAAGCACGAAAGAAAACAAGTCGCAATTTCTTGTCGGTAGTGCAGAAATATGCTTCTGTTCTAAATGTCTTTGAATCTGCTTCACAGCCACACACACTTTGTTGTCTTGTATAGCATGATTAATCAGTCTGCTCCTGTCTACATCTATACAGTAACATCAGTCATCCCTTCCTGATTTTGCAGGAAGTCCCTAATTTTTGCCTCAATAGCACTTGGCTGACATATTTTAACACATTTCCCCTACCCACTATCCAACAGCTTCTTTAAAACTCCCATAGATGCATTATATCTTATCACACACCACTTACCAACTCACCACCGCCTACTCCCCACTGTCCCATCTATACCTGCCAACTCTCCCCTAGACTAAGTTGAAAAGCTTTCCCTTAAAATGTTAGTGAACCTCATATGAACTTCTCTAGTGGGTTACTTATTTATTTATTCATCCATTCCTTCTTTGACAAACTGGCTAGTATTTTTAGTTTTTCCTTTCTTCTCTTATCTTCATTACATCTTCAAGATTATCTGTACTTAACTACTGTATGAATAACAATCATATGTTACTACCTGCTATACTTTTAATTGTATGTCTAAACCACTATGCTTATGTAAATATCTTATGCAATCGTGTTATTATCTGCTGTATTTTATAACTGTAGGTCTAAACCACAATGCATGTAAATACCTTATGTATAGTATGTTAGCAACTGTTCTGGAGCTTTTCTCCCCGGGTCCCCATTAAAAACGGACAGCTCTGTCCAGTCAGACCTCTCCGGTAAACAAGTGTAAAATAAATAAATAAATGTTTTTGCCCTGTCTTTTTTTTTTTCTTGATTTTCTAGAAATCACTGAGGATCACAGTTAGACAGTAACATCAGGCATAATAGTTTTGTACTTCCTATTGTACAGAAAATTTACAATGGATCAAAACCTGTTATTCTATTCACCTTTTGAGTGAATTAGAGTACTACATAAAAATCACCCCTGATTTTGGGCCTTTGCCCCCACAATTATTATTTGGTTTGTCCCTGATTTTTGAACAAAGACGTTGAGAGCTATGATTGAAGAGGGTGGGATTTAGGAAAGCCATATAATTTACATGAGTTTTACTAGACCAGCTTCACAAAGACAGTGTGTCATAAGAACTATTCAAATGTCATAGTGTTGATGTCAGGCTACCTAGCCCATGGAATGTATGTCTTGTCAAGTTGTACAGAGACTGTCCCAGCTGTTTTGCATGCCGTTCTGTTGAGCATCAGATTATTCACTGACTGTAGCACTCTGCTTTTTCAGAATACATTCTTTCTACAATTCTGAATATTTGCTTTTAATTATTTTTATATTTTCCTTTTACTACATGTAGTTTATCTCTCTCAGTAGAATGCGCACCACCCAGTCGTAAAACAGGAAATATGTATTGCAGCCAAGGGTGTAGCCAAGCATACATTCTGTACTCTACTGAGTACATTTTTTTTCTCAGCAATGTCAGCATCACATCAATGTGGCTTTTTTTCAAGTCATATTATATCTGCAACTGTCAAAATGAATGTTTCCAACAACTGGTGCAATATTACTAATCTATAACATCTTTAATAGTTTTGGAGGGAACAATCTTACTTTTTATTAAGTGCTTGGGGGCAGCATTTTGAGAAATGTGTCCATTTGTAAGTGACAGGTGTCCAGGGGGTGGGGGGTGGGGGGTAGCACTAAGAGCTTGTGAGTACAAAATAGAATTTGCTACCTACACTCCTAATTGTAGCTTCTTCCTTGTAAGCCCTTTTAGGATGAGATACTACTTGTTTTGTTTAGGGCTGATAAAGCTTGTTAGGTCATTCTATTTTTTTCACTTTATTTAGTTGCCTTTTTTAAACTGCAAACACAAATGCATGACACAGTTGCTCATGTACTGGAATGGCAACTAGTGGAGATATTACTGGAGAAATGTTGCTTTACAGTAGTTGACTGTTAATGTATTTGCAGTGTAAATAAACTCATCTTTCATGAGTACACCATGTACAGAACAAAAAATATAATTATTGGGAGGAATCATTTGCTCAGTAATCTGAGTCACAAGTCATCAACAATAATGTCTTAAATTGTGATAGCATTCATTTGACAGTACATATTAAAATAATTAAGACATCCTATGCTAGAACTTTGAATCCAAAATTTTGCTATATAAAATATTTCTCATATATTGCAAGTTCTATAAGGGTCTGTCATTATACATCAAACCATACTGCATTCATGAAGGAGGCAGTTGAATGCAATACACACCAAAGTAATGACAAACTTTCAGTATTTTTACTTTTCTTGATTTTTATGTCCCAAGCTACTACAATAAAAGATCAACTTGTTTTTTGAAAAGGAAATGTAACACATTATCAGCAGGTATAGGGGCTCTCTAGCACTTCCAGAGCACTGATTGGTACTGGGTATCATTTCCTCAGCACTGATTAATGCTCCCTTGCACTTCCAGAGCACTAATTGGTACAGAGTATCACTTCCTCAGCACTGATTGATGCTCCCTAGTACTGTCAGTGCACTGTTTGGTACAAGGTATCACTTCCTCAGCACTGATTGGTGCTCTCTAGCACTTCCAGAGTACCATACCTCTCAACCTCTTAGAACAAGAAATCTGGACAGAGTCATAAATAATGGGGGACAAAGGCCCAAAAAATAGTGACATTTTTTAAATATTGCTCTATAACAGGTTTTGCATTAGCATGAATTTTCTGAAGGGTATGATGTCTGAAACTCAAATGTCTGTCATTATTTTTCTGACTTCACTCATCTATAATGATTTTCCAGAAAACCACAAATTTATGAGAAACAGACTAAAAATATGAGGCAATAATCTGGACATTCTGCAAAAATATGTACAGTTGAGAGGTATGCTGAGCACTGATTGGTACTGGGTATCACTTCCTCAGCATTGATTGGTGCACCCTAGCACTTCCAGAGCACTGATTGGTAGAGGGCATCAATGCTTCAGCACTGACTAGTGCTCCCTAGCACTTCCAGAGCACTGATTGGTATTGGGTAGCATATCATGAGCACTGACTCCCTGGCACTTTTGCACTGCGTGGCTGTTTCTTATAGCTTGCATGATAATAAATAAACTTGAATGTACAGCATTCGATAGTGACAACTCAAAGTATTGCAGCATGATTAGGTTACTAAGAATACATGCTGTGTTGCCAAGGCCTTACTCATGTTTCATGATCTAGTCATAATAGTCATACTAGACTACTCCTTTATCACCATGTGTTTCTCTTCTCTGATAGCAGCTTTCAATCTGCACAGGTCATGGAAGTCAGATCTGATCACAGGTTCATAAATTCATAAGTCTGATGAATAATTTCAATCCTTATTACATGTTGAGGCGCTTGACTCCCTGAATCAAATGTTGGAGGTTATGCATGCCCATGTAGTCATCAAATTCCTTCCTGAAGCTATGATTTGATGGACTGAGTTTACTTAAGAGAAGGATTTTATTATTTCTGAGGGCAGAAGTGGCAACTTCAGAAGTAATTTCTGATTAGATAGTGTTGGAAGGGGGGAAAGGGGGATGGCGTTCAGTTCTGTAGACTAAAGTTTGCTCCAAATCTATATTATATTATGTTGGCTATATCTGTTAGTTCTGTTATGGTGATTTCATTTTGTTCTAGCACGCTACATTATTGTTTCTTCCCTTTCATCTTTTTTTTTTTTTGGATGTAGTTGTAGTAGACCTCATTATTGACAAATGTTACTTTAAATGAAGCTATGCTTGTTTTGATTGTTTTAATAAGTTATTTGCAGATATGGTGCTTGTTTTGATTGTTTTAATAAGTGCTTTGCAGATATGGTTGCCCTTGAATTTTTGTACAGGGTTGAGTGAAGTTTTAAGACTTTGTATGCTCTTTACTTTTGTCTTAATAATTAGCTGATTTTATATCTCCAAGAAGTATTTCCCACAATATTTATGCCTTATATGAATTAATTGATCAATACAGCCATTTAAAATGTTGTGGAGGGCATAGAATGACTCAACAATAGGTAGTGATGCTAGCCTAGTATAGTCATATAGTCATAGAATGTAAAAGGCAAGTGGGCTATGCCTTTATTTATGCCTTGCCAGTGCCCACCCTTAAAACTTCCCTCATTTTTCAAGGAACAGTAGGTCAGTCAGACCAGGGAGTGACTTTATGAATACCCATCCAATTGTCTAATTTCTTCCTAAAGGAAGATAATGTGTCACATTGCGTGATCCAAAGAAAAAGTTTGTTCCAGAGAAGGGATAGTCATTGTGTGACAAATCTGTCACTCCACTATGGTCTGTTTGCTAAAGCAGGTTCAGATCTCTTGTTCTATTGTTTACCAAACTGTCTGTTTTGTAGAGAAATAAGAGGTCTTGGTCTGTCAGATCCCTAGTGACTTAGAAATCAAGGCACAGATCATTAAAGAGTTTACAGGCCACTGAATATAGGGACAAAGCCTCCCATCTGTCTTCATAACTCTGATTTCTTAGGCCCATGATTTTTTTGTCAGGAACCTTTGGGGTCTTTCCAGCTGATTGATATGTTTAGTAAGATACATCCTAAAGGGAGGATTGTATTCCATAATTGTCTTGATCAATACAGGATATAGGTGGGTAAGGGCTTCTTTGGATCTAGAGGAAATATCCTTTTTGATCAGCTGTGCAAAATGAATGGATTACTTGACAACTGTTGCAACACTATGTCAAAGAAGAAAAAGTTATCTACCCATGTTTCAAGGAATCTCATAACAACTTTGTTTTGAAGTGGGAAACTTTCTAAACTATAAGCTGGATGGACGGCTTGTTTGCTAACAATAACAATATTGTATTTTAGCATTTAGTTTTAGTTTGTTTTCAGAGCACCAGCTATAAACATGTGTACATTCACTTTGTAGCTTATGCAAATCAGAAGGAAATTTAAGCATAGCAATTAATTAAAATGTGGTTAACCAGAGTTCCCTGTTTTGTATTTGGAGATCACTGGCCAAAGATGGTAGATAAGTTCAGGATGAATAGCTATAAGAGCAGGTTCACCAGCATATGTTTAGTGCCATTTAGCAGGTAGCCTGGTGTATTATCAGGCCCCATAGAGGATACATTTTTTTTTTATTTGGAGAGCATTTTTAACAAGGTTCTTTGCTGATGATAAAGCTTTTGAGATCCTTGGATATATTTAGGTTTTCTATAGATGTCCCTGTGATGTAGTTTGCACTGAATTTGTCTGTTAATATATTTGTGATATCCATTGGACCACAGTAGGTAGTGTCATTATGAATGAATTTATAGGAATATCGGGTGTTATTTTTTAACTTCCTGGTATAAGTACAGAAGGACTTGTAAATATCTTTAGCTTCCAGTGCTAACCTAAGTTCATGGGAAGCTGTTATTTTCTTCATGATATTTTAAATACCTTGGATAACCTTTCAATGTTGCCCATCATTTGTAGGTCTTTAGTTTTGCTGTGTATCCTAATGAGTTTTTTTCCTTTTATTGTATTATTTATTTATGCATGTGGACCACAAGGCTTGTTTTTTTTTTTTTCTTGTTGCTTAGTTTTGGTAGAGAATGATGGATTTACACAGTTTCCTTGATGTGTGTAAAATTTATTTGCATAGTTACTAGATGTCTTAACATTTTGGAGGTCACAGTTATACTTGAACTTATAGACTTCATCATAAAATCGTGTGAAGTCTGTATGTCTAAAGTCTTTGACTACTGTTATATTTGTATATGCTGGCTTAGGGATTTTGAAAAGGGAAGGTTACCAATTTGTGGTCAGACTTGTCTGGGGAAGGGTTTACCAGAGGCATAATGCATATAGGTGCTGTAGTTGTAAGGACCAGGTCAGGAATATTTTCATCTAGTGGGCTATTTACTTATTTTTTTTTATTCATTCATTCCTCTGTTCATTCTTTGTTGACTGGTTTAGTCCCACTGGGCCTGTGATCTCTTTTCAGGACACAGTCAAGGTGGTATGTATACTACTAGGGATAAATTTGGTCAGGGCATCAGGGAACTTTCTCCTCTTTTATTATTGGATTCAGGGAATTACTGTTTATAAAACCAAGGAATTTTAGGGCACAGGCTATATTTGAAGTATAGGTATCCCAGGTTATTGACAGGTTGTTGAAGTCTCCTAGGATGATGGAGCTTTGTGTATTTGAATTTCATCCAATGTATTTAACAAATAAACATAGTTTTCATGGCTCATCAAAGAGATCTTGTAATATAATGTGATATGATTGCTGGTGTTATTTAAAGTGAGATGAATATTAAAAACTTTTGTTTGTGAATCTCAGGGAATCTGCCTTGAGATAGTGTGACCTTTAACAAATATCGATATCCAACAGTTCTCATCACTATTAAAGGCATAGTAGGTGCAAAGGTCTAGTATAGAGAAGGTGTTTTCTGTCCTTTTAAACCAGATGTCAGTAGTAAGACAGACATGAACATGCTCCAAATGCAGAATAGACTTCAAGGTCAGGCAATTTGTTATTTAGACTAACATTGAGAAACGCCCACTGATATTTCTTGTGCTTTGTTTGTTTTGCTTTTAGGTTGGAAGATCAATTAGCTGGCCTCTACCTAAAAAAAGGCACTATGTGGGTAGCAAAGGCTTTAGCTAATATGTTGAAACCCTGTAATGACAGGTGGAAGCCATCCTTGGAAAAGCAAGCAGGGCTGTGCATCAGTTCAGCCCATGCTGATACATAATGAATCTCCCATGAATGGCACCAATTACTGAACCATTTGTTAATAACAATCATCTTTTCCTTGTAATTTGGCATTACTCTTAGTGAAGGTAGGATCCTGCTCAATACCAGAGTCTTTCCTGCATTTGTGGCATACATATAGAGATCTGAAATGTCTCGCTGCATATCCCTTAGGGTTTTGCATGCTAGGCCATTTACACCCACTTGGACCACCGCCATGTCCAAGTCATACTTGTTGATCTTGAAATGCTTAAGGGCACTTGAGATGTTTAGGGTCTTGGCACCTGAAAGATTATTCATTGCCACACCATTTTGTCCAGGCTTGTGAAAGTAGTCTATGTATCTTACTATACAGTCATCAATCATCGGAACATTTTTATTAGTGAAGTGTTTAAGCATACTTGCTTTTGGGGTGAGTTTTTTTTCCAGGTGACATTCATTACAGATATGGTAGTATGTGTTGTGGATTTTAATTTCCACAGAGTTCTTCTCTTGTTTGACATTGGTTGCTTTGGTAGTGACCTTTTTACAGCCTGAGCATATGATTATTTTCCATGAAGTGCTATGTGGGTGTATAGTGCTCACGGTTTGTTTTCTGAGAGTTACTCCTCCATCTTAGTTAAATATTTGCACTTCCCACAGGTTGTTTGAGATGTCATAAGCAGTAGTTTGTTGTCCAAGACTATCATGCAGTTATTATACTGTGTTAAGAGGTTGGCAAATAAGGGAAGAAAAACTGGCTTACTTTCCATTTAGTCCAAGAGTGCAGAAATTTGGTAGTATAAGATGTTTCTGTATGGTATATGGTTTGCTAGATGCCTTTTTTATGTATTTTTAAAGACTTCTTCTTTTTTATCAATTCTTATGAGTACAGAATATTTTGTACATTCACACACATATGCAGACATATTCACATGCACACACACACACACACACACACACACACACACACACACACACACACACTCATATTCAGATGCCCATACACACACACACACACACACACACACACACACACACACACACACACACACACACACACACACACACACACACACACACACACACACACACACACACATATTCAGATACCCCTGAACACACACACACACACACACACACACACACACACACACACACACACACACACAAAGACACCCATGCACACGAGCGCAAGCACACACACACGCACACATTAAGACACCCATGCCCACACACACACACACACACACAAATACACACACACATTAAAACACCCATGCGCACAAACACACACACACACACACACACACACACATATAAACATATTCAGACACCCATACACACATTTTATGCCACTTCATTCATGCCCTTGCAGACACGCACACACTTGTCCACACATTGGCTCACCCTAACACATCCCTCATTTTCACATTGTTGATGACCATACTCACATCACTACTACTCCCATAAGAGTGAATAGATAACTGTTGTGGCTTTGTCATGATCCTTTTTTCTTCCTTGAGTAAAATTTCAGGGGAGACCACACAGCTAATAGGCATCAGCCACTGCCCAGGAATGATTCATTATCATGCAGCTCTGCCCACAGGACTGCTGTCTGCACTGAGGCTCTTGCAAGGACAAAACCTCAGCAGTAGGGAGGTCTCTGATTAGGAGATGCTTGCTGAGATAGGGTAGACTGCCATACTTAGGCTTCCCCATCATGCTAAGCCTTTCTGAATCCCAGGTTTGACAATATAACAAATATTTATTAACTATACTCATCTTTTATATTTTTGTAATATTTATTTTTTCCTTCTGTTATCTCTGATCTGTCTTACTATGATACTTGTTTTTGTCTTCTGCAGTCAGCTTCTCCTTATGTACATGTTTTGTATAACCTTTCTACTCTGACTTCCTCTGAATAGTCATATTTCAGGTTACTTCCTGCATGGTGCTGTTATGGCCATGAATTTTATCTGCCTTGGCTTTGAGTCTGTCTGCTTTCTCATCCAAAAAGGTTATTGTTCATAGAAGTCACAGGAATAGAGCCCCCTAAAAAATTACCTGCAGACAGTTAATTTATTTTATTTATTTAATTATTTATTTCAGTTTGTTTACTGGGGTACTGCACTGATCAAACTGACCATTTTCAGGCACCTCCAGGGCGAATTAGTTGACAGTACAAAACATAGAATATAACAAAGTAATTATGCAACAAACAATAGTTATTGTAAACAGAGGTAATGGCTGAAAAAGCAAATAGCATAAAACACACACATGAATACCAAATGAATCAAGACTAATGAGAACAGGCTGGTGCTTAGCCTATTAAAGAAGTTCTGTGGGACTTAGAAAGGGTGCAGATGAGGTCATAGCCAGCCATCCTTTGTTTACTTTGTGTGCACAATGAGTCCCAGTGCTGATAAAGAATGAATATGTGAAGTAACTAAACAGCTACAGTTAACTTTGAACCTAACACCACTCTTAAGTATTCAACTGCGGTACCACCTTTAACATTCTTATAAGAAAAGCGCAGTCCGGGTCTGAACTGTCTGCAAACAGCTACAGTTAACTTTGAACCTAACACCACTCTTAAGTATTCAACTGCGGTACCACCTTTAACATTCTTATAAGAAAAGCGCAGTCCGGATCTGAACTGTCTGCAAACAGCTACAGTTAACTTTGAACCTAACATCACTCTTAAGTATTCAACTGTGGTACCACCTTTAACATTCTTATAAGAAAAGCGCAGTCCGGGTCTGAACTGTCTGCAAACAGCTACAGTTAACTTTGAACCTAACACCACTCTTAAGTATTCAACTGCGGTACCACCTTTAACATTCTTATAAGAAAAGCACAGTCCGGGTCTGAACTGTCTGCAAACAGCTACAGTTAACTTTGAACCTAACACCACTCTTAAATATTCAACTGCGGTACCACCTTTAACATTCTTATAAGAAAAGCGCAGTCCGGGTCTGAACTGTCTGCAAACAGCTACAGTTAACTTTGAACCTAACACCACTCTTAAGTATTCAACTGCGGTACCACCTTTAACATTCTTATAAGAAAAGCGCAGTCCGGATCTGAACTGTCTGCAAACAGCTACAGTTAACTTTGAACCTAACATCACTCTTAAGTATTCAACTGTGGTACCACCTTTAACATTCTTATAAGAAAAGCGCAGTCCGGGTCTGAACTGTCTGCAAACAGCTACAGTTAACTTTGAACCTAACACCACTCTTAAGTATTCAACTGCGGTACCACCTTTAACATTCTTATAAGAAAAGCACAGTCCGGGTCTGAACTGTCTGCAAACAGCTACAGTTAACTTTGAACCTAACACCACTCTTAAATATTCAACTGCGGTACCACCTTTAACATTCTTATAAGAAAAGCAGTCCGGGTCTGAACTGTCTGCAAACAGCTACAGTTAACTTTGAACCTAACACCACTCTTAAGTATTCAACTGCGGTACCACCTTTAACATTCTTATAAGAAAAGTGCAGTCCGGGTCTGAACTGTCTGCAAACAGCTACAGTTAACTTTGAACCTAACATCACTCTTAAGTATTCAACTGCGGTACCACCTTTAACATTCTTATAAGAAAAGCGCAGTCCGGGTCTGAACTGTCTGCAAACAGCTACACTTAACTTTGAGTATGTGTCTACCTGTTTGAGCCAATCTTCATTTTCCCCTGGAGAGCACTGTGCTTTGGCTGTAAGCAGCCCCACCACCACCACCACACACATCTTCCACTTTCTCTTATTCCCTTCTGTTAGCAAATAGTATCCATAATTGATCAATACTGTGTGTTTGTTAATTTAAACTATGACCACAGTAGCCTACTGATACAAGGTTATCCTGTTTTTCCACCTGAGAAATTAAGAAAAGACTTACAGTTTCAGAGCAGTCCTTGGTCAATTGTGATTGTTCTTAACACATACTTGTCTTGCTTTGTGATTGTTTCCAGCCCCTCATACAAGAACCTAACAGGGTCTCTACCCACTTCACTCCCCACCCTGCCTCCTATTCCCTCCCGTCCCCAGTGGTCCCACCTTTATTGCACTCAAACCCCTCCCATCTTTCCAATAGCCAACCACAGCGCTAACCCAACACTACCTCTTCCATATTCCCTCTACTATCACACCTCCTCAACTAACATGTACAAGCATACCTTTCCTATGCTCACTGCATTCACTCTCCTTGCATATCTTACATTCTACCAAAGCTCCATCATTCTCCCACTTAACCACTACCACTGTACTACTACTCACACCACCACTCATGTCTCACCCTCACTCAGCTCCCCTCCCACCAGCTCAAAAACCATTCCTATGCACCCCCCACATATTCTACCAATTATATTACACAAACATAAAGCATCCCTACAACTTAACATAGTAACCCTCCCACCATACCTATTATCCAAAGAGCACAATCATAAAGTTTCCCTTATAAACAAACACATTCAAAAACTGAGAAAACTAATAATCTCATGCATATCAAAACTAGCCCTAAGTGGAGACATCCACCCCAACCCTGGCCCTACCATCTCCAACCCCAATCCTCATAATCAGACTAGAAACCACAACTTCTCCCATATTACAGCCAATAGAAAGCCAAGTGACTTCCTTCTACTAAGCCTAAATATTAGAAGTATATCCAACAAAGTCCATGAACTCCATGCCACCATAGACTTATACTCCACAGATATAGTCATCCTGACAGAAACCTGGCTAAAACCTCACATTACCAGTGAGCAAATACTCCCTACAGGTTACGGCATACTAAGAGTAGACCGGCTAAACAAAAAAGGAGGTGGTGTAGCTATAATATTTAAACAACATCTAAACATCCAGATCTTAAAATCATCAGCTCCACAATAGGCAATGAAGAAATAATATATACCAACCTCAAAATTAACCAAAACAAAACCATCAACATAATTGGATGCTACTTCCCACCTGGCCAAAACATCCCTCCACTAGAAAACCTCCTCAGCTGGTCTTCCCACCATCTCCCCCAAGAAACTATCATCTTAGGTGATTTCAATATTGACTGGCAATCCTGTTCTGGCAACAATCCAACCCATCATGTACACCTTCATGGCTTCACCCAACTAGTCCAGCCACCAACAAGGATAAATATAAACTCCAGCAAGCACACTACCCTGGATTGGATACTAGTCAGTAAGTCATATATAACAGGCTGCTTATCAGATAGCCACAGTGATCACTCCCCAACATTCCTACTCAAAAAATACCTGTACCAAGCTAAACCTGTCATCTATCGTCAAATACGTAAAAAAATAAACTTTAACCCACTCACATTCATCTCATCCCTCAAAGAATGTAACTGGCATGCTCTAAAGTACCTCAGTCTAGATGACGCAGTTGAATTTTTTAATACTACCTTCCTGAACATCCTTAATTACCATGCCCCCATAAGATTTTCCAGAACCAAAGCACAACCCTCCCCATGGCTACAGAAAACCACTAAGTCAGAAATGAAAAACAGGGATAAAGCCTGGGAGAACTGGCGCAAAACCAAAACCCCCGCAGCTAGACAGAAATTCCTAGAACTACGCAATAGAGTCAAAAAGCTAATAAAACGGGACAAATTCCAATACTACCAGTCTGCCCTAGACTCCTCACAACACAGCCCCAAACAATTCTGGTCCTCAATAAACTCCATCCTCCACCCAGGTAAAGTCAGTACCCCTCCTCCTAACATCCCTCACTCCTCAGAAAATATTGCTACCTCATTCAACACACACTTCACCCAAACCATACTATCACTAGCTAAACAACACAACCCCCCTCCCCTCCAACCCACATCTTCTCTTTTTCTCCTGCACCTACCTCCAACATAAAAACCTCTTAACTAAACTTAAACCCACCAAATAAGCAGCAGACAACCTCCCAAGTGAATACCTACAAATCGCAACTGATGCTCTGGCCTACCCAGTATACATCTTGATTAACCGATCTGTGTCAGAAAGTTACATTCCCACATTGTGGAAAGTCTCACATATAATTCCCTTCCACAAAGGCGGACCCTCTGCAGAACTAACCAATTACCGCCCCATAGCTATTCTCTCTCCACTCCAAAATACTAGAGAGATGCATACACTCTCAGGTCTCACACTACCTCCTTACTAACAACCTCCTTTCAAGTACTCAGCATGGTTTCCGACCAAACCATAGCACCACCACTGCCTTACTCTCCTTTACTAACACTATCCTTCAGCATAAAAACAATGGCTATCTCTCCTCTGCTACTTTCCTAGACCTATCTAAAGCATTTGACATGGTCCCACACAAACAACTTATCTCTGTCCTCAATAACCTATCCTTCTCACAATCAGTCACCAACTGGTTTCAGATTTACCTGTCTGACTGCCAACAATCCGTTGTATGGCAGAATGACATATCCCCCCAACTACCTGTCTCCATAGGGGTTCCCCAAGGATCCATCCTTGGACCCCTACTTTTCTCTGTTTACACCAATAATCTAGCCTCTGCCACCAAACATGGCACACTCATCCAATACGCAGATGACTCAACCATCATCTGCTCAGCCCAGTCCCTACCCAAACTGCAAAAAGTCACACAGGAAGCCTTTTCCTCTGTTGAAACATGGTTATCCGATGCCCATTTAATACTCAACCCAAACAAAACTAAACTACTCATCTTCCAACCCACCAAACATACTCCAAACAACTCTCACTTTAACATCACAGCAAAAGACAACACCACTATATACCCAACTGAACACACCAAATTGCTAGGAGTGGAAATAGACAATAAACTAAAATTTGACATTCACATATCCATGACCATAAAAAAGTCCACAAAAAACTAGGAGCATTATACAGAAATAAACAATTTCTCACCAAAGCAGCAAAGATTTCAATAGCAAATTTCCACCTTATCTCCACCCTACTTTATGCCTCTCCAGTATATACCAACCTAAGGCAATGTGATCTAAACAAGCTAGAGACCTGCTACAACAAAATCGCCAAATTCGCCACAGGGGCATCCTACCGTAGTCACCACTGTCTCTCACTTGCTGAACTGGGCTGGCTTGAACTCCCTCACCTCCTTCAGTGGTATCAACTCTCACTCGCCCACAAACTAGTAAACCATCCACTAAATGTCCCATCCCTCCAGAATCTACTCCAACCCTATCGCACCACCAGACCACTAAGATCCAGCAACAAAAATCACTTGCAGATCACTAAAGCTAATAACTCTGCTGGTGAAGCACTATTCTCTTGCGCCATAGCCAAATTATGGAACTCACTCCCACCCACAATTACCTCCGTACCATCATGCACCAAATTCAAAACATTATTAAAAGCGCACCTAAAAACATGCTGGCTATGCCCTTGCAACTCCCACTCTAATATCATCAACCCCATCCAACTACTACCTTTCTTTCACCTCCACTAACTACCTTGATGATAGCAAGCTCAGATGCTCATAAGCCTAGTACTTATTATACAACAGGAACTTCTCATTGTTACATTTGTTAATGCCTGTTATGTACTTCACAGATAAAGATTCTAGTTGTCTACTGATGTACTATGTTCTTCATCTGTAAATATGTTGTAAGTAATTTCTATGTTAAATTGTTAATCGCTATGTAATCCAATGTAACTACTGTCTGTTTATTTTACTGTGGAGCTTTTCTCCCCGGGCCTCTGCTGAAAATGGACCCACGTCCAGTCGGACACTCCCGGTCAACAAATTTAAATAAATAAATAAATAAACAAATCAATAAATAGTTCAAGAACAGATGGATTCATCTCTACAACACTGAACTCAAGGAAGGCTTAGGCATCCAAACAAAATTAGGCCTCACAACTGAGCATAGAATGGTCTGCAGAATATCATCTGTGACAAAAACTTGGGAACAAATGAAGTAAAACAGACAAGAATCCAAGAAAAGTATGTAGCCTCACATCTAACATATCTGACTTTATAAAACAAATAGGTTGTTCTGTCATAAGATTCTGACATAGTATCCCAAGAAGACTTCAAAACAGCTGCATTTTCTGTGAGAGGGAACAGGTGGAAACAGACATAATGAACTGTTTGGATGGTAGAAATCAGGAAACTATTTATATAAAGCCTACCCTGATGAAAAGGATTTCTGCTAGAGCCTAGACCTTGTGTAGAATGGATGTCTGTTCCCAGACCTTACATACATTTAATTGTATCTAATACCCGCAATCACCGATAATGAGTTGAACAAACAAAAAAATAGTGAGAGCAAATTAATCTCTTAGTTTTACTTGAGGCTTCTATAACGTAAAGCTACAAAATGCACAGCCTTTCATTAAGCCTGCAGTTACTCTATAAAACAACTGAGAAAACACACAAAAGAAAAGAGATGATTTCAAAAAGGCAAGGAACCTGACCTGTGATCATTATAGTAAACTAACAAATGCAAGGTGAAATAAAAAGGCTATTTAACATCACAAAGAAAGCTTACTCAAGTGAATAGGAAGATGCAGTTTGAGCATAAATAGGACAGCACTATTGTTGTGTTACCAGTCTTTGGTGTTAGAAATGTTATATGCAGTTCCGAAGATGTCTTTTTAGGAAACAGAAGTCACTTTCATGAACACCTAGGGTGAATATATGGGATTTCCCAGCCAGAAGCCATCAGAATTAAGGCCAAGTAAGTTCATCCTTCACCCTGTGTTCATTAGATAACAGAAGAGAAGCAGGAAATCATATGAGTGAGTTGTACTCATACAAAATATATGCTAGTACCCTGCTCCAGACAAACAGTAACATATGTACCAGAAAAGATATCAGAGCACAATGTGTGAAAGAACAACAGATTATTTTACTTGGAGGCTTCCTAAAGTGCTTGCTTCAGAAATAAATGTGAGCATACAGAAAAACTTTGGGTGGTTATGTCAAAGGAAAAAACTTCAAAGACCAATACACGTAAGGTTCAGTTAAGGCACTTTTAATTTATTTACAGCAAGGAGACAAAAAAACATGCAAATACCGATCTTTGTCTAACTACTAACAGGAAGTGTGTTCATTCTTATACTGTTTAACAAGACACGGCCTTCTAAGCTGATGTAATCAAACACAACTTTAAGCATTGTACTACAGCAGGTGTTACTTCAGATTTTATGCTGACATGACTAGATTTGTGAGAAACTTTTCAGAAAAACAACCTGGCCTTGATGACCAGTACTTCGCTTACAAACCTCTATTGTACAGTGTTACATTTCAAGGTACTCTTCTAATACAGATACAAGCAAATGCTGATTGCAGTTCATATTTTCAAGCAGGTTTTGTCCTAATTATCTGTTACTTCTACAGCTGTGTATGTTCTCATAGCACAGTGGAACTTCTTGTCTGAGTTTCATATAAGCAGTATTGTTCTATTCATTATTTTCCTAACGCAAGCAGAAATCATCTGCTTCTCAATAAATTTCCAAAGCACAAGCAACATTTAGCTGACAATACAAGGTCAGAAAGCAACTGCAGTTTGTACGGATTTATGCAGTATGAAATAGAATAAATGTGTTAACTCTTTTAGGCTCTGAATGCACTAAGCATATTACTAATACACACATTAATACATATTTTTCTAACAGGTTATAATGGGATATTAATTAGACACAGATTAATACTTACTTTGGTTAAGTAACGTGCAGGTTTAAACAGTTAGAAGTTATAATTGGCCAAAAAATATATCCATCCATGTATATTTTAATGGCAGGATGAGAAAAGAAAGGAAAATGAACATAGCTGGAAAAATAGGAAAACACAAATGTGGAAATATCAAATTCATTTACTAATCCCCATGACTTGACAAGTGACTACATCATATAAATCTGGGGTGACAACCCTCAAAAAGAAATAGATTTGAAAGTACAGGCACGCAGAAACAGAATTATTCAGTGTGGGTGTCTTTTGTGACATCGTAGTGAATTTAATACAAATGGTATATGAAACCTATATCAAGAGGAAAAACTTCCCTATGTAGAATACAAGCAAAAAATAGGTGTTTAGCAGTCATTTAAGTGCAGTGAGAAAAACAAACACAAAGGTCGCACTTAGACAACAGCATCCATACAGTTAGCAGCACTGATGCTAGATTACTGCAAAAAGATGAAGAAACAAGGAAAGTTAGCAAGAGTGAGAAAAACATGATGTCAAGTATTAAGTTATATAATGGATGAAAACAAAAGTCAGCCTTGGTAACCAGATTTCAGTATTTCATGTAAGTTTAATATGAAAGATATACAGATTTATACAAGAACATTAAAAAAACAACAAAGTTCAAGAGGTAATAATGACAATTTCCATAAAAGACAGATTAAAAGATTGACCTGATCCACATAAAATATAAAAATGAAAAATTATCAAAGCAGCTTTCTAATTAATCTGGTTTAATTAAAAAAATGAACAATATTAATTACATGAGTCACAGAAAAATTAAACTTTGTATAATTATCAAATAAGGGCATAGCCATGACTTTAGAAATTGTACACCATCTTTCAGACTGTAGCCCTCCTCCCCAACAAATGCAGTCCCCGACCACAGGCAGGCTTATGCAAAAACAAACAAACAAAGCCAGGGAAGGATTTTCATGAAAAAAAGTAATTTAACACATTATGCAATCATAAACTACGATAAATATTTTGGACTAAATAAATGCAGTACATCTCACTTCATAAAATAAATAATTGTTAACATGTGTACATGGTGCACTGGCTGTGACCATGTCTATGAACAGAACATCTACCTTGTCTATCACTGAGTATGCACATACATCTACAACAGTGCCCACCATTTTGCAGTATATATGTATTTAATCTGCTGTAACTAACTATATACCAAAGCTGAGCTTGACCAAATAGTAGGACCAGTGGTAATAAATGGTATCCTGTTAATCCCTGAGTTGGTATGTTTATGCTGTAGAGTTGTTAACAAAGTTATGACCATCCATGGACCACAGTGTAGAGAAATACCCTCTACAACAATGTCATATTGTTTTGTGTAGGGTTTGCAAGTATTTCAATCAAGGTTGTCCTAGGAGGTTATTTTGGAATGAAAGGAAAAAAATGACAGCATTCAAGCAGGCTGACCTTGTCTGAAGACAAAACATGGTTTGCAAAGATTGTAGTAATTACCTGTTGTGCTGTAAGCTACTGGGAGTTACTGCTCAGAAACATTTTGGAAGCACCAGTTAAAAGTAAATCATACATGCAAATGAATCTGCTGAGGTAGTGACAGGATACTCTCTGAAGATGCTGTTTTGAGTTATGATGTGACTGCTTGTACATGGAATGTATTTCTGATTTCACATGACAAAACACAGCACAAAAAGTTTTTTCTTGTTAAAGTCAAAAGGACATTTCAGTATGACGGTAATGATTGTGATCTACAGAACATTAATTCATTTTCAGATATGCACTTTTTCCTATACAGAGGAAACAGAAAAGCTAGAGCAACGTTGATCTTACCCATTTTTTACTTATAACACAGATTTAATTGAGAACAGCTAATACTTTAGTGTTTTATGTATCCCCAGCTAGTGTGATTTAATTCATTCATTAACTATTTAACTAGCTAAGTCAGGCTGGTGTTATTTATTTCCTTAATTAACCATTTAACTAGATGAGTCCAGCTGGTGGGATTTAATTCCTTTTTTTTCCATTTAACTAGGTAAGTCCAGCTGTTGTTGTTTAATTCCTTTATTAACCATTTAACTGAGTAAGTCCAGCTGGTGAAATTATATTCCTTTATGGACCATTGAACTCGGTACATCCAGGTGGTGAACTTTAATTTCTGTGTATAAGTCCAGCTGGAGTAATTGTATTTCTTTAACAGCCATTTAATTAGGTAAGTACAGCTTGTGTGATTGTTCCTTTATTAACCATTTATCTAAGTAGGCCCAGCGTGTGTGTGATTTTATTCCTTTATTAACCATTTAACTAGGTAAGTCCAGCTGGTGTTATTTAATTCTTTTATTATCCATTTAACTAGATAAATCCATCTGGCATGATTTTATTGTTTTATTAACCATTTAATTAGGTGAGTTCAGCTGGTATGATTTAATTCCTTTATTAACCATTTAACTTGGTATATCAGGCTGGGATGATTTAATCACTTTAATAACCATTTATCTAGGCAAATCCATCAAGAATTATTTGATTACTTTATTTATCATTTAACAAGCTGAGTTCAACTGCTATGATTCAATTCCTTTATTAACCATTTGACCAGGTAAGTCCAGCTGACCTGATTTAATTATTTTATTAACCATTTTACTCAGTAATGTCAGCTGGATTATTTAATTGCTTTGTTAACCACTTCAATGTGAAAGTTCAGCTAGCATGGTTTAATTCCTTTATTAATTTTAACTAGATAAGTCCAGCTGGTATTATTAAAATTTCTTTATTAATTATATAACTAGGTAAGTCTAGTTGGTGTGATTTAATTATTTTATTAATCATTTAACTAGGTAAGTCCAGTTGACAGAATTTAATTTGTTTAACAGACATTTAACTAGGTAAGTTCAGCTGACATAATTTAATTCCTTTATTAAGCAGTTAGCTAGGTAAGTCCAGCTGACATGATTGTATTCCTTTATTAATCACTTAATTAGGTAAGCCCAGCTGGTATGATTTTATTCCTTTATTAATCATTTAACTAGTTAAGTCCAGCTAGTATTTAATTCCTTTATTAACCATTTAACTAGGTTAATACCATGCTGGAGTCTCATGAAGATACTAGTTTCAGCACCAAATTACCACACATCTGCTACAAAATTGAGCTCTACACCTTGCTTCCTACTCCTGGGAAACTACAGGGGTTGTACAGAGCAGGTTATGAACTAGATCAAAGCCTCTAGGGAAGAAGATTAGTATCCCTTACTGAGAGCAACAGTTTGTGGAGTAATAAATAGCTCTAGTCAAAGAGATCCAGCACATTTCCCTTAGTTAAGACGCATACATTTATTTTTGGTTGCAGAAATGATTAAATATAGTAAGGTGGAATCAGGGGCATTTCATACAAGCAAGGTAAGAAGTTCAATGTGAATATTAATGGAAGTGATAAAAGAAAGACAGAAAAATAATTAAAAATTAAAGTCAGGTTTGCATTGTGTATTTTTGAAATATTTCAAGTTGTACAAATGACAAAGCATTTTAAACAAAAGAGCTCTGCTATGCATACAGAAGTGCATTCCACCTGGTAGAAAGCTTACCTGACTTTTGTTCCATATTATGTTTCAAGTCAAGAGATCATAGCACTGAAGATGTGAAATGTTATACAGAAAACATTCAATAAAAAAAATAAATATACCTCAGGGCTGGTCAACCAGGACAACACACTTGAGCCTCTCCACGTTCAAATCATTACAGGCAAAATCCCATACCATTTCCTTGCAAGCTACAGGTCCCCCTCTATGACCCAGGAAATCCATAACATGTATTTAAACTTACTGGAAACACTCACCATCCAATCCACGGGTCTATATTATGCTGTCAAAACACATTAACATTGAACACCACATTGTTGACAAGTATTCAGTGAAATTCACTTTCGCGATTCGCTAAAGGGCAAACAGTACTTTTCCATTATCGGGGCAACAGATGTCATGAGCGGTTGGAGTCCCTTGAAATGCTTAATGGTATTAGAATGGGTTTGCTGGGCAGTTGTCTGAGTGGGTACTGTACTTTAGCTGTTTATCTTCAGTAAGATGTATAAGTTTGGTCACATTTTAATTGTATCCTTGAAAAGTGGTTATTCACAATAAAGAGTCTCAAGTTTTGAAGTGTATTTCTTCAGACCTGTCAGAGAACTCGGGGTACAACTGAAATGTGACCGAAGTTATAAATCTTACTGAAGATAAACAGCTAAAGTACAGTACCCACTCATACAACTAACAAGCAAAGGATACAAGTTAAATGTGATGTTAACGGGGCAGCAGTATACATCTCTAACTGCACTCTTCTAGGCTTCAAGCTGCTATATATATATATATATATATATATATATATATATATATATATATATATATATATGCACCCAAACTAAATCAGAAGGAATAAAAAAAAATGGGGAAAAACATTTTACCATTCCACGGCACCTGCTTAATTTGAAGCAGACACTATAAAACGGGATCAGCTTTTAACAGTTTGGCTTTGTTTATTTCCTAATGCTATATAAGCGTGGAGGACAGCAGTCCTCGGGAAGTAGAAAGGTTGCCGCGACACAAAAACGGAGAACTTCTGCAAAATGTACCCTGAGTACATGTTAGCATTTTCTCCTGATGTTCGCATTTCTCAATGTTATTTTGGTACTTTTCTGCTTCAGGGCTAACAGCTGTGCAATCATTGTGTAACTATTGTCCCTATAACGGAAATATATCAGGCAAACAAATACTTTCCCTGCAAATTGCACTACAGTGGAGAAAAGGACAAAATTGTGTAGTTGGCCACCTATGTCTTTGCCCTTTAAGTATTCAGCGAATAGCAGAAGTGAACTTCTCTGAATACTTGTCGATGATGTAGTGTTCAATGTTAATATGTTTTGATGTCATAATATAGACCCCAACCCACTAACACATTCATGGTTGACTTTAATTACCCCACTATTAATTGGAAATCATATACGACACCAAATGAACAGACACAACAATTCCATGGATGAGATTGTCAATACACCAACCAGGGATTCAACCATACTGGATCTCATCCTCACTAATATGGGAGAGGGCTGCACACCACCGAGTGTAATGTCTTTTCTCGTAAGGTTGGACCAAAAAATGGTCTATTTGGAAGTAAAAATAAAACTTGGAACCTCTACTAAGCCTGGAATATTCAGAAATGACTCTAAGTCTAACTTCCTACTGTTAAGTGATAACCTGGCAAACTTTCAAGCCCCCATAAACCCTGAGAACACTGCTGCCTACATAGAACTGTTCTTAGAAACCCTATATAAGCATATTGACAGCTGCATAGAGGCAGCTGTACCCACCAGGAAGAAGTACAGAACTAACTCATAAAACAAGCCACCCTGGTGGAATCACAACATCAGTAGGCTGTATAACAGAAGGAAGAAAATCATGGCAAAACTTAGGAGGTGCAGTACCCAACAGGATAAAAGCACTCTCATCAAACTAAACAAAAAAACTCATAGGACAAATAAAGTCCATCAAAGCCAAATTTGAGGTAAAGTTAGCATCCCAGGCCAAGGACAATCACAAGATATTCTTTAGCTATGTCCACAACCTCAGAGACAATACACAACTGTGTGCAGAGTGTCATTGTTAATGAAGCCACCTATACTGAGCCAGAAGATATAGCAAACCTACTGGCCAACAAATTTAGCTCCAATTTTACCCCTCTTTCCCACTTAACCTTCCCTTAGAAAATGCTATCAATTATAACTCCCCCTTCTATAAGTAGGGAACAGGTCCTTAACACTCTCTCTTTCTAAGACCAAAAATACTGCATCATTAGGCCCAGACAATATCCCAGGATACCTTCTAAATAGCATGAAACATGACCTATCAGACCCTTTGGAATTGCTATTTAACTGTAGACTCCAAATAGGCTTTGTGCCTCATGAATGGAGAACAGCAACAGTCATCCCTCTGCACAAAGGTGGGCCATCTTCAGACCCTGGAAACTACAGTTCCATAAGTCTCACCAGTCTCATATGCAAAGCCATGGAAAGAATTATTGTGGAAATGATCAGTAATGACATAGGAAACATCCAGGCGCTGCACTCAACCTAATTTGGTTTTGTCAAGGGCGTGTCATGCCTACTCAACCTGGTGGACTTCTTTGAGAAGGTTACCAAAGCAACTGATGAGGGCAAAATGGTTCACATTGCTTACCTTGACCTGGCTAAGGCATTTGACACAATACCCCACTCAGGCATTTTGGAAAAATTCAAGAGTTTAGGTACAAGACTTTTTGTCACCCAGTGGACAGCCAGCTGGCTCACAGACAGGACCCAGAAAGTTAAAATCAGGGAGTCTACTTCTACAAAGAAGCTAGTCACAAGTGGAGTCCTTCAGTGATCAGTCCTTGGACCCATTCTTTTAGGCGTATACTTCTCTGACGTCAAGGCCAATGTCAGTGGCCTCAGGCTGACTAAATATGCAGATGATTGCAAATTAGGAGATGTCAATGAATCCCACATCAACACAAATGTTCTCCAGGAAGGACTGACACAGACATACAACTGGTGTCATAGCCATGGACTAAAACTAAATGCCAAGAAATGCATAACAGTATCCTTTGGGAAGTCATCCACTCCTGGTAACTATCATATTGACAACACACCCCTAAGAACTGACCCAGTAGTCAGGAACTTAGGTGCACATGTAGAGAGTAGTCTAACCTTTGATCATCACGTCTACAGTAGTGGGGAATCATTCTATGTTGTGCAACTTATAAACAAACGTATGGCATCTAGGTCCAAGGAAGTAATTTTAAGCTTTATTCAGAATTCATCAGACCTATCATTGACTACACGGTCCCCTTTGGTATGTACCTAACCTGGCATATCCAAAACTGGAACATCCACAGAGGTTCCTCACTAAAAGAATACAGGATATAAGTAACATGTCCTATGCAGACCGCCTCATGGCCCTAACATGTCCTATGCAGACTGCCTCATGGCCCTATCACTGTATTCTGTCTCCTACAGGCTGCTGAAGGGAGATCTATGCCTGGCATACAAGGCATTGCCAGACCCCACTTAAATGGACCTTCTGCATGTCCGCAAAACAAACAGCACCAGATGTACCCATTCTAAAGACTTAAACCTTGCCTGTGATATAAATTGGACCTGGTAGAGAGACAGGTATGTATCATGCAGAATACCCCTTCTGTGGAAAAGGCTCCCCATCCATGTGAAGCAGAGTTCCTGCCTAACCTAATTCAGGTGTAACTTGGACAATTGGCTGGGGAACAGGAAATTCAACCCTGGTTTGGTACCTATGTCTGTAATGGACTCAGGTAGCCTGTAAATGGTCCATTTCCCAAACCCCTACTTGCTCTTATCAGGGGTATGAGAACTTGTCAGACATTTGGGATGCATAGTTAAACTTAAAAAGGCACGTGTGGCAGTTGGCCTGGTAAACACATATGAACCTATGAGAAGTAAGTGCAGCAAAGTAGCTTCTGGTAGGATGCAACTGGAAAGCAGTGTCATAGATAAAGTATGGGGGCATAGTCTTGGAAATCAGAAAAACAACAGATGTATGTATTGCACTAGTTCTCTGATGGTGTCTCACAGTCATAACACTGCAAAGGTAATGTCATAGCAAATGGTTGAATCATCACATTACCCCAAATACTGTCTCTTGTTTCAGAGGGTGATTTTTCTTTCAAAAACATAATTTATTCCAAGGAATGATGATCATGGAGTTAGTAGAGTCAGGAAAAGTTTTCTAGGAGTATAATTCTCATCGAATGATTCATTGTTCCTCTCTTCAAAAACTGAGAATTTTCTATGTAGTGCAAACATTTCTGCATTTTTATTACTGTGCTGAAGTTGTTCCCCGGGATTCATGACGCTTGCACCAGGTGCAGGAGTAGTGTTAGTGTTCCAACACCAAATATGGCGGGCGAGCGATCCAGGTACAAGTTGTTTTCATGTGCACTACCTGCGTATGCTACGCTAGCACAGCTCCTGGCTCCTGTATGCTAATCACTCCATTTACAGCAGTGTAGCATGCAAATGAAGGTATTTAGCGATCCAGGAAGTGGTGCAGGCTTAGCGTAAGCATGCAGAAATGTAAACCATAAAAAACAGTTTACATTACTGCAAACATAAAATCAGAGCCATGTCAGTGGCCAAACCCATGCATTATAATGTTAATATTTGCCAATGGCTAAATATATAGCCATTGGCATACAAAACATGTACAAAATGTAAAAATAAACAAAATGTTCTTTTTTTTCACGCTACCGGAAAGTTTAAGCATAGGGCAGCAGCACACAAACGGGATTGTAAGAAAACTAGAAAAAAAATAAAGGTGCATTCTAACACAATTCATGTTTTCCCCATAATAGTCAATGGCAGGCATGTTACACTACACCATGGTGCAAGGGTTGCTAAGGGGCTGCGTCAGTGTTATGCACTGTTTCTAGGAATTAGTAGGCAATCCTATGCAAATGAGAGGAGCAATACTGAATCACAGATTCTCCCCTGGGGTAAGGATGCACCTCACAGTGTAGTGTTATAACACCGAGGTGTGACCCTGAGATAAAGATCACATCAATAGAGGGGTGTGTCACCTTTGCTGTAAGCACATTGGAGCATTGCTAACCCAGTTTGCCCGTAGCTAAGCAAAGCTGAAGGAAAGGGGTGTGTTGAACTGGCTTTAGCTTTGCTTAGCTGAGACCACACAAGGTAACTGAGTATGCATGTGAACGAGATTAAAATGTGCTTAAACCCAGTAAACAGGTTTGCGTGGCTTGCACCGGAGCTGAAACAGGAAGGATATATGGAAAAAACTAAGGAAATGCTGCAGCAGGGAAACTGGAGTACAAATGAGTAATTAACACCTAGGAACCTACAGTGGGCCATTGACAACAGCTAACAAGGCTGCTAACAGCTACCTGCAGAACAGGAAAGGGGAGGGGCAGTACTGCAAAGAAAACAGTAAAGTGTCACAGCAGAACAAAGCAGAATTGCATTATATCAGCTACATAACACATTTTGTAACACATGACTGGGTAGGGAAAGTACAAAACAAGAAAGCTGGCAGGTGGATGCAAGCCTGACAATGGGAGGGGATCCAGGTTTAAAAGGGAATTAAAGGGCAACAGATTAAATCAAGACAGGCAAGCATAACTCCACACTACAGGCCCCACACTTGCAAAACACACTGTAAAACCCATAATTAAGATACCTTGCAGCTGGAATTGCTCATACACAGTCAATGACATCAGCAGCATCTATAGCACAATAGTATAAAATGTGAAAGCACCTCACACACACTTGTGTATTGCCATACACTCTGCACCATTGGTGTATACATACAGGAAAGTTTTAATATGTACATGTTAGGGGCTGCCATAGCTTTGATCCACCAGCATGTGTTGGAGACTGAAGGTGGTGTGGAGGATGATGCTGACAACCACCTCATGCACCAGAGGAGGAGAAGAGTGTTCAGACCCAGGGTGTTGTGCCGGCCACAGCTCAGGACCAGAACAAACAGAGGGGAACCCATCCCAGTGGATACGAAGGTATGTGTAAGCTTGAGAATACTAGCCACAGGTACCTTTCAAAGGCCAACTGGGAATATCATGGGGATCTCACAGGCATTAGCATCCAGGGTACTCCACCAGTTCCTGGATGCCATGTTATCCCATGCCATGTTATCCATGCACATATACTTCTCCTGAATGCAGGAGGAGTTGGCCAGCAATATGTGTCTCTTCCACCATGTGGCAGAATACCCGGAGGTACTGGCTGCAACAGACTGCACGCACATACACATCAAGTCACCACCTGGTGAGCAGGGTAGGCGCTACATAAACCGCAAGTGATAACCCTCCATCAACTGCCAGGTCCTGTGCAATCATGGATGTGTGTGTGCTGGTAGCCCTGGAAGCTATCACGACTCCCACATCTGGCATGCCTCACAGCTGTATCAGGTATTTGCCGGGGGGACATCTCATATGGCCACCTGGTGGGGGATGCTGGGTATGCACTGGAACCGTGGATGATGACACCCATCAGAAATGCACACACACCCATGCAAGAACACCATAATGAGACACATGCACAAACCAGAATCATCATAGAGCATGTGTTTGGGATGCTTTAATCACAGTTCCGTTGTTTGGACATATCCGGTGGAGTCTTGCAGTACTCTCCAGCCACGTGTGCCCACATCTTCATAGTATGTGCCATGCTACACAATATGATCCTGTGGAAACAGCTGCAGTAAGAACAGCATGGGGCAGGGCCACACAGCCCCCACCATTGCCAAGGCCTGCACAGGCACAGAGTGACTCAGAGGAGGAACAACCTGAGCCTGCCCCAGTAGGCAGAAGGAGGCATGCCCAGTATGCCCTGGCCTTGGCAAAGAGGCAACGTATAGCACATGCACTAACACAGTAAGGACCCAGGGAATGACACCTCTCCGACTCGCGCATACAGTAAAAGGGATGCCAAACATGACATTACCTGTGCTTAACCATGTATAGGGAGTGCACTATGTGCATCTGACATAGGCAGCCCTGCAGCACCACCCTCAATATTGGGATACCCACAAGGTAAGTGACTCACACATGCCAGTTGGGGGGGGGTCACATACCCAACAACAGTCACAGCCAGCAGGATAGGTGTAGACAAACACAAAGAAATGCTGTACAATGGCCTCTGAATGGGTCCTATGGGTGACCCCACCCCCAGGCCTACACAGACAGACTACAGCAGGCCAGGAATTTGGATGTAAGATGTGAAGGCTGGGAAGTCAGAAACCAATATGTAGGTAATTACAGATAGGATCTGTAGTACACCAGTATGCCTCTAGACAGCACAGTAGGTATAACTACAGACTGAAATGGAGTACCTAACATACCAGTACAGTCGTAACAAATGTGTACAGTTGTCAGGTGTGCCCCCCATTCTACGTACACTTACTGTAATGGTGTGCCCCCCCACTCCTGTGTAGAAATGTAGAATCAGTCAGGTGCGCCCCTGCTATGCAGAAATGTAGGAACAGCCAATGCCAAATGACCGATGGATACCCTGTAGACACAGCAGACTACCTGCCGGTGTACAACACAAAGGTCAGCACTGCAGTACAAACTACCTGGACTTGATCCACACATGCAATACAGATGGCCATATTGGGCATGCTCACACACTTAGAGGAATGAAGGCAATGTCAGTCAACAACATACTGAAAGGTCATACTGGGCATGCTCACACACTTAAACACATGAAGGCCATGTCTGCAAACACCAGTGGACCTGACACATCTGGCAGTCGCAGTTCTCAGTGCAGGCACAAGTCAGTATGCACCTGCCCCTGCCTTGCACACACAGTGGATAGGAATACATAGATATATGTAAGGACAACACACTATAATAAGCCAAAGGTAGATGGACATAGATGTTTGGAAGAGGGTGACTGTGACAAGGAGCCATCTGGGCCTGTTCCAGCCAGCACACAGCCAAAGGAACCCAAACACATGAGGTGCAGATGTCACTCACTGCAGATACTAGCCACCAGCTGATTGCATGTGGAGCAGCTGTTGTTACATTCCCATAACCAATTGCTTGGAAACACACTCCAATACCTAGGAACATCATGGTGGTGTTGGCCCATTTCACTCACTGTGAGCAGGAACTAGATCTGTTGTTTGGCAAACAGCATCTCAGATGGATTGGGAATTTACCTCTAACAATATACGCTGTGGAAAGAGGCCAACAAACAGGAGGGGGATGTGCTTGACCTGACTACAGACTGTAAGTGCTGCCATACAGCATTTGGAGTAATGTTGGTTTAACAGTGTTTGTCTGGATATGCCTGTTGTACATGTCACAATACCTGCCATGTCGGTTCCATGTGTATGAGGAATCCCTATCTGCCGGATCATCTGCAGACTGGGCATCTATCTGTGGAATGCAGAAGGTAGTGTGAGGATTACAGTCTGTAGAAGGTGAAGGCCATGACAGTTACTGACTCCATATCCCTCATAGGACATATGTTGCAACAAACCCCGTTACAATGGTAAATGTATGAGGTTATCACAGCAACATGTCTATACTGACCCTGTGTATGTGCTGTCAGACACACCTCTGTCAACTGTTGTACAGAAGATGCGCATGAAGTGGTGCATATATGCTTTACACCATAGTGTCATCATCTCTGCTGACAATGTAGTGATATATCAGACTGCTACACATGTCATGTACAGTAGGGTTCGTATTACATGATATAACCTGGACAATCTGTGGATGTTTGTACAATACTGAGGTCTGTGTAGTGATGGTGAATGTCGGCAATGTGTGTATTGCTAATATGTACTTTAGCCTGTGCACAGACTGTGGTGGATGTAAGTGTTCTAGCTCCCCTTCCATGTGATGTTACATGCTGCCCCACTGTATGGTACCATTTTGCCGTACATGTTTGTATGGCCATACACACACATGTCCTTACCACAGACAGTCATCAGACCAAACTATGTAGCAGCCCAGTATATGTAGGACATTCTCTGAGTGGCACATATGAGGATGGTGTCGAACAGATAGTCCATATACTGTAATGTTATGCTAGCTTACCATGTGTGGCTGTGAACACATTGGTTGTGGTTATGCACTGTCATGCAAGTGTATCTTACCCTGTGGTGTGACATGGCTGTTGAGCCTGCTATATATGCAGGTATATGTGCATTCCCCATAGGAGATGTAGGCCAGTGTTGAGCCAGTCTGCATGTAGCCTGCACAGTGCATTGTGACATGCCTAGCAGCATAATGTACTTACCCAGTGAGATGTCATGTGCAAATACATGCCAGATGTACCACTGCCGGGTCTCCCTTAAAGGTCATGTATGTCAGACAGAGCAGTGGGATGCTGTACAGATGTATGTCAATATCTAGTGGGTAGTATGTGTCCATGGCACCCCTTGTACTAGCATTGATTATGTATCAGGCCACACAGGAGTGTGTGAATCCAAAACCTATGGTGGCAAATGTATACATGTCGTTATGTGTTCTAACCATCTACATGGTTGTCTACATCCATAACATCAGGCCTGGTACACATATTGTGCAATAAGGGATTATGTGTAAACCTCTAGACTTTACAGGGTGTGTCCAATGTTCATAGGTTCATAGATAGGTTCATAGATTCCACATAGTACATGCTAGTGGCGGTACTCTACAATGAGTTCCTTAGGATGTCTGTCACTAGGCAATGGCACACATGTTATGAGCAGATGTCACCTTCTACACACACCATGTCTGTGAAAACAATCCCAATGACAGTAGCAATAGTCTAGTAATGTACCTGCTATACATACCTGACATCCCCTTGCACTATGACTTTGGGACTATAGGGGCTGGAGTAGGGCTACACGCCAAGTCCAGGACATGTGGTGGAAATATATGTACATAGACTTATCCAGATAGCCATATATATGTTTACACATGTGTACTACTTCCAATTAACACCGTCATGGCAACCACCCACTATAAATCCCTGCAGCATGTGGGTGTGGTCCCTTTACATATCCTGTGTGATGGACATCCTTCCTGTTCGTGGGCATCAGTGTTACAGAGAGCAGGTAGCAATACCTCTTACAGGATAACCTGCAAACTCAGAGTGGCCACATATTTGTAGGAGGAGCAGGAACTACACAAAGACTGAGAGTAGAGTTGTATTATACTTTGCATAGTACCGGTGTTACAGGGTGTGTGTGTGTGTGTGTGTGTGTGTGTGTGTGTGTGTGTGTGTGTGTGTGTGTGTGTGTGTGTGTGTGTGTGTACATACTAGTGTACCTTGGAATGCAGTCTGTCTGCACAGCTCACTACTGTGGGCCTATCCTCTTGATGGACAGAGGTATGCCTATCATGTGTTGTCTGTCCACTACACTTGTCCTGTGTCAGATATTACACTGGCAGTGTGTGTGTTGCGTGCTATCAGTACATGGCTACATCCATTTCTGTGTCTAACCTCAATTCCCTCACTAAGGGTATGTTGCAGACTATCCTGTAACACCAGCACCTTGCTTAGTGTATGGCAACAGTGTTCCATATATGTGCCTGTGTTCTAGCCTCTGTCCTCCAGCTACATACCAAGCTTTGCACATATGTGATGCTGCTGGGGGTTGTTCTGTAGTGGGCTGTGAGTATATCACACTGCCATTGCTGCCATTAGTCTACTGCTGTTGTATCCCCCACACATACAGTGGGGCGGGGGCCATATATGTGTTGTCATCACCTACATCTGTACCCATATGCACTCCAGAGGCCAGTGTATGTAACAATGGTATATGGGCCTGTATTATTGTGTGTAGGTGGGGAGCACTATAAATGACCTAGACTGTTGTTAAATGTGAGGGTAGCAGGGGTGGGCTGCCACAAGGTAACTGGATGTACAGTACCGTATACTTCACCTATAGTGACATTACTTACATGAATTGGGGTACTGCAAGCCTACTGCCCCCTGCCATACAGACTGTCCTGTTTGTCGGTGTGCTTGTGATGGTGTCAGCTATGCCTTAAGTTCCAGATGCAACCCATTAGACCACAAAACATCTTTACATCCCTCCTTGTGAGTTTGTACAGAGTGCAGATAGAAGCTGCTGAACTACACACCTGCAGTACATACTGTTGATTGTTTGGTATCCTGTGGGCCAGTCTGTCATCACTATTGTACAATTTGAAGGGATTGGCCTGGACAGCAACAGTTGTAAACCTTTCCAGACTACTGTAATAGTTGAACAGTTTCACAGTTGCAGTACTCTGTTTATATGGTTGTCAGTATCTGAGCAGCTATATGACATGGCATATAGGACTGTTATAGTACACAATTAAAAGATTCCCATGTCTGCAAACCTGTGTGTGGTGTCTTTCTTATGGTCTTTCTATGGGTATATGTTGCAGGCAATGACTGACAATTGTATGGGCGGCCCATACAGTGTCCAGTTGTTCAGGTGTTAACAGTAGGCATAGTGGCCGTTCCATATTGTGTGCACCTAATACATATGTATCTTCCTGTACATATATATGTCTGCATGTGTATGTGTAGTTACATGTATATCTATATATATATATATATATATATATATATATATATATATATATATATAGCAGAGGCTGTTTATTTTGTTGCTAGGCAAAACAAAGACCGTTGGATATGATGTGATTAAGGCACTTTTAAGCAGTTGTGAGTGGGTGTGAGCGGATTTGCGTGACGGTAAGCACTGCTAACCCCTGGTTACACTTCCTTCTACTCAGCATCTACTTTGCTTAATCTGTGTAGGCGATGCTTGCTCCCATGCAAACACACTTAAACATGCTTACTACTGCTAGTATAGCTTACACCTAAGGGTTAAACGTATATCCAACCCAGGTAAGCCTCGATGCATAATTAATTACCCATGGTTCAAAGCTCCCTAAACACCCAGCCCTACACTTCACTGACACAGCAGTCATCCATTCTCCAGTTGGAAGCATGGTGTAACCACACCACTACACATTAGCCACTCCCTACTCCTCTGGACCCATCCCATAGGTTGACTCACTCCAAGCATCCACAGACATCCTAACCTTTTAGTCCACAAACATTGGTGAAATGAGTTACCACTAAGGCGCTATTCGCAATTTCTGGGTTGCCCCACCTGGGACAAACATGTCTTTGTTTCAAGATTAGACTTAGCGGGTCAACACTGTTGTTCCTACTGGTGGTAATCCGCCAGTATTTTGAGAAGCAGTGTTTTGGTCAGCCCTCTGCCCATCCTCATTCCCCTGTTCTGTGGTACAGATGACCCAGGGTGGGCATTTTGATGCAACTGCTCTTGTCCTACCACCCATGGGACAGTGTTATAATGGTTACTTTTATTAATGACACATCTCTTTCTGTCCAAGTCTTGATATAACCTAAGACAAAAGTGCTACAGGGATACAGGGGTTATCAGTGTTTTCCTTTTGATAATGATTTACATGCTTATTTTGTCAAACCTTTTGTTCTTACTTACATATATTTATACACATATATATAACATATATGTGTACATTTGTATCTACATACACACACATGTAGATATGTAAATGCATTTCCTGTACTGTGGTATGACTGTACGGGATGCTATATTTGAGGTAACATCATATTTGCTCATGTCTGCCATAGCTTAGTGGTAAATCACACTGGCTGTGGTGTGCAGGGTCCTGTGTTCAAGACTTGCAGGGACAGTTTATTTTGTTGCTGGGCAGGACAAGGGCCATTGGATACAGAGTGGGTAAGGCACTTTTAAGCAGTTGTAAGCGGGTGTGCATGGGTTAGTGCGATGGTAAGCAGTGGTAACTTTTGGTTACAGTTCCTTACACTCAGTTACCTTCTTGATTGCTTCACCTGTGTAGGCAGTGCTTACCCCACGCAGACAGGCTGAAACCCGCTCACTGCTGCTTACAAGTTCTTATTCCCACTTACCCTGTGCTAATTTCTTTAAATGAAATGAAAAAAAAAGGGTGATAGGAAAGTGGTGAAAAAGGGGCACAAAGAGGGAAGGACAGTAGGCAAGGCAGCTAGGGATGTGCAGGAAGGATGTAGGTAAGGTCCATAGCTGTCCATTTCTTCTACAGCAACAGCTGTGCATATGCAATGAATTTGGAGTACATTTGGACACTCAAACCCCTGAGAGAAGGGTGAGGACAACAATAGTATGTTGTGATGCCAATTTGAAACATTTACATGTGTCCAGTGGACACGTGTGAGAAATGGACAGCTATGTATGGGACGTGCTTTTTTGTGGGAACAGATTGCCCTTTTCTTCTTTTATTTTTAGGTGAGAGTGGGATATTGGGGAAGGAGAGTAGGTATGATCAGGGAGGATAGGTTGGGTAGGATGACAGACACAACATACAAGACACGTACAGGGAAGGTATATGACACATGTGGGGGGGGCATCTTGGATGGGGAGGGGTGTTTGGAAGTTGCAAGCCCATGAGCCCACAAATGGATACAGTGGGACTGAGGTCCCCACCCATGGGCAGTCACCACTGCACCTTCACAGCCCAGAAGGTGGCTGTGCTGGGGGCTGTGTAGGAGGGGCAGGCTCACCTGCTAGTTGTGCCACTCGGCCCTCAAGCTGGCACAGGCAGTCTCAAATCTCCCTGTTGAGATCCATATGCACTATGGCCTGGACCATACCACGGGTGACAGGTTCCTGTCCGTTCCAGCTCCCAGGGGGGACGAGCCTCATCCCCTGTGGTGGTTCCACCCGAAGGTGGTGCAGGGCCAACGGACGAGGAGGTCCCAGGCTTGGCCCCAGATGTACTGGTGCCCGGTGCCATTGCCAGATGAGGTGGGACAGGTGGGTCCGCTAGGACCGGCCTTCCCATACAAGCTATGTTGTAGCATGTTTAAGGCAGATATGGGTTAGTAATAATCAACAGCATTCAGGATTAGTTATGACAGCATGCATAGGTATTCCCATTACCAGATATAAAATAGTTGCAGAGCAGGCAGAACACATGCATATATGGGACAACAGTGGCCATTACAACAACATGCAGGTTTCATTGATGGCAACAAATATGGGAGTATTTTAACATGGCACATGCATAGAAACAGATATGAATATTTATAAACTAATAGGACATATGTCCCAACAAAAGTTAGTAGTGTAGACATCTGCGAACAAGTAAACAACAAACTGAAGAAACACAAAGTAGTGAACTGCAGACCCAAAATGAACAGTATCCAAGTACAAATGTAGGCAGTAAATACTTCAAATCCCAAAGGTTAATTCCGCGCGGAAGACCGCAAAGCCGAAAATAAGTTAAAAAAAAAGAACTTTATTACATCACATGAGGTTAAGCGCTTTTCATCCCACTATATTGTGGACTTCATCAGACAAACAAGAGCAAAGTATTAAAACCATTTAAATAGTTAATTTGGCGCCAAAAATATGAGCGCCGTAACCCAGCAACAGTAAACAATGATTAAAACATTTTAAAACATGGTCGTGTTATAAAGCTGATGAAATGTGTATTGAACTGCCAATGAATACACAAAAATTACTCAAGATTAATCAAGAGATGTAAGATACATATCTAGTAAACCTAGGCTTGACAAGATGCAGGTGTTAATGCAACATGTTTTGAGATTTTTCTCATACACTTTGGGTGAGATGCTGGGATGACAGGATTGTTTGCATGTACAGTCTCTGACTATGTACAAGTCTGACTATCAGTTATATGTCATTAACAGCTGCCTACATTTCTTGGATCATCACAGTAATTTGTCAGGGGAGCAGGGCAAAAGGCAGGTGATGTGGGCCATTTATCTGGACATACTGGGCAGACTGGAACAGTTGAGCGGTATGAATATGCATACCACTCTCTATTTGAGCATTCTAGCAAAATCTGTACAGTTGTTAAGTGTTAATATGCACACAGCTTTCTCTCTGAACATTCTAACAAACTATGTACAGTTTTGTGGAATGATTATGCATACAACTTACTAGCACTCCTAGGATTCAAAGCCCTGCTGTGTGTGACAAAAGAATTACAGTTAAGATCACTGTACACTATACTATAGGCAGTTGTTGTGAAGCTTTGCAATGTTTTCTGTCTAATATGACTGACCTCTTTGCACTTCCAGCATTGTTGTACAGAACTTCATACACATTTTATCTGCATACCACAGTTTGGGTAACATTGCTTACTACAACGGTACTATTTAATAACTGCAACAGTGCAACAACATATGACTGCAGAGTAAACAGAAGCAATGCAGTGGTTATAATTTTATTCACAGCATATTACACAATTCGGTATACTGGTACAACACTTTCTGAGGCTCTTACATTTATTTGTTATGACAGTACATGCAGGCTATTTACTAACCTGCCTCGCGATGCATCCTTTGCAGCCTAGCATCATAGGCTTGCTGGTTCGCAGCACGGTCATCTGCAGCTGTCAGAGAAATACAGTGATATTTAGCCATACCTATCCATAGTACACACAATCTAGGCAATTATTAACTACTTAGTGAAAGGAGTACTTTCTCAGTTCTGGGGCATTCTGCATCTGCCTTGCTTCCTGGATCCACTGTTCCAGGACATCCTCCCTCCACTGCTTCAGGTCTGCATGGTGGTGCCTGACCTGCTCACCAGTCCGGGGGATACCTGTGGCACTAGTGAGGTCACGGGCGAGACTGTCCCAGGTCTCCGTTTTGTACTGCAAGCCCTGGTACTGGCCCTGCAGTAGTCTCCTGTCATGGTGCTTTACCAGGAGTCATACCATGAATTTGGACTCCTGGATGCCCCAGCCCTGTGCTCTAAAGCAAGTGCCTTCTCCAACTCCAGTCATTCTGCCTGCAGGGGAATGCTACAACCAGTTATGAGCCGTATTCCCACCTCTTCAGTTTAAGTAGGTCCGGATCTCGCACTTTTCTGTAATTGGCAAGTTTCAAGAAGGCTAAGCTATGGGCACACCTGCTTACTTCTGGTTGGCACTGCTTAAAGAGGTATACCTGTGGGCAGATTGTATTGGCTTCCCTACACATTGCTTACACTTGCTAAGTTGGGCTTTGATAAGGTTAGCATTGCTTATTGGTTATCTAGCATTATATTTGCCTTTTGGCACTGATTTATTATTCATTACAAGTTATATATGTGTCTGGTATCCATGATTCATGTGTACATACACTGCATGGGGTCCTGGGGACTTCAAACCTTTATTACGATAACACCTCAACTCTATGTTTACTGCAGTACTCCAATTCACATATTAATGATCTGTGGCAGGTTATAGAACATCACACTGTACATAGATTCAGTTCACATGTTTGATTTGATTTTCCTGTGGTGAGAATTAGTTTGCTGATACTTCCTTTATATGTATTGCTATGATGGCATAGTGGTTAACTACTGTGACTGTGTTGTACAGGGTCCTGAGTTCTAGCCTTGCAGAGGCTGTTTATTTTGTTGCTGGGCAGAACATGGGACATTGGGTACAGAGTGATTAAGGCACTTTAAAGCAGTTGTGAGCGGGTGTGCGTAGGTTTGCACGTAGCTAAGCCATGCTAAACTGCGGTTACAGTTTCTTACACTCACTTAGCTTCTACTTTGTTTAATCTGTGTAGGCAATGCATACCCCCATGCAATTGCACTTAAACACGCTTACTGGTGCTTATATATGCTTACTACTGCTTATCTATGCTTATACCTGCTTACTAGTGCCTTATTCATTATGACACTAACACTTTAATTAAATTAAGTAAATGTTTAATGCAGTACTCCAGTTCACATTTACATGTTATTATGTAGGTTATACAGCAAAAGGATGTTAAAATATGTTCATATGCACATTCCATATGGAAAATGATATGTGCTGCAGTTGGACTCGAACCGGGAATGCCTGTTCGTGATGCAGATGGTCTGACCACTACACTATTGACGTTAATGTTGATTCTGCATGTGTTTTTCTATTTGGATGATTTTGACATGTAAACTACGCTATGCAAAGGGCAACGACACGCAAACACACCGCGCTTTGCTTACACTTTTAATAATGAAGAGATACAACAGTAACATAGGGACATGGAGAATTTAAATGTAATAGTTCTAGGGACAAGGGCTAAACATTCAACTATGTACTTGTGTGTTTACACCTTTGATTTTATTTCAGCATTCGTGGACACTCTTGTATGCTTTGCATACATTTCGGTATCCACGGACACTGACATATTGCTTACTATTAGGTTGTGCAACTGTGGGAGCATGTTTAAGCCTCCGTAAAGCACTTAAACATGTCCCCTGCACTCGCACACATTTCCTGTGCACGTTGAGGGTGCGGCAGTGCGGCCTCATAAATATTCATATGGTGCTGCTGCACCATCTCTGAGGAGGATGCTCAGCGCAAGGCTAAAAACGTCCTTGCGCCAGGCTTCATGATTCCCGGGGTAATCTTTTGTTTTTATTGTGTTTGATTCACTGTCATGCAGCCATGTGGTATGCAGTGCATTGGTACACAATACAGTTTTCTTCTGGAACTGAAATTATAGGTGGATAATTTGTGTCAGTTGTCTTTAATTACATATCTGCAAGAATTATAAATCTAGCAAAGTAAAATTGTGAGTATCTGCTGTTCAAAATATTACTATTAAGTATAAATAAATATTGTGTCTGTCAAACAGAGGAAATATTAAAAAAACAATTATATAAATATGGGGTGTTAGAGCAGTGCAGTGATTAGCATTGATGCTTCACAAGGCTTAATTTTTTAGTTTTTTTCCTGCCTGGCATGTGTTCTGTGCAGACTCTGCAGGTCTTCCAAGATTTCAAGCCTGCATAAACTAAAGCACTGCTGGTGATTCCCTGTTAATGTTTCTGACCACCCTCCTCTTTGTTGATGTGCTTTTTAAACCTGATGATTTTAAGCTGCCCACCCCTACAGTAAACTGAACTTAATAAGCTCTTCCTTTGCTACACTGCTGTTGATAATATTGAATTATTTATTTGCCTTTCCTTGTGCTTGCATTGAAAATTGCATTTTGCCTCTCATTGTCTGTTCTACTGGTTTACTTGATCAGAATTCATTTTCTAGCTAGCTGTTAGATAAGATACTCTATTATTACTCTCTAGCAAGCACTTGTTTTTAGATCAAGGGGCCAGTGGATTTTCCATTTAGTGCACTGGGAGGTAGCCTGGTTTGTGTAAGTTGGGGAAACACTTGAGATTTGTGCATCATGAAAATAAGTATATGGTGTGTCTCTATTGCACTTTTTAAATTGCATTCTATCTGTTAACTGCATTTTGTCTGTTTTTTTTACTGTTATGACTCATATTTTCTGCACTTGTTTTCAACTGCATTTTCAGCCTAGATAGCATAGTCTAGATTTAGACCTGCTGAATCTATCCTGCTTTTGTTACATTTGAGCACTAAACCAGCCATCTTGCATTAAGAAAGGCTCCCCTGCACCCTTGAGCTTTTTGGAAAAAAGTGTGGATCCAGCCTTGTCTAAGCTGGAGATTGCTGGTGAAAGGTTAATTGTGCACTTTCCTATTAGTAGATTAGCTTAAAACTGTTTAATTTCTCTCTAATTAAGCCTTGCATTTGCTCATTGCTGTGTATCAGGCAACGGGGGTTAGTGGTGTCCTGTATAGATGCAAACACCTTGGAACACAATTTTTTCCCTAGACAACTTTCAGTGGACTCCTCACAAGCTTCTGTCTTGCACTAAAGACACTAAGTTGCACACTGAGCAGAGCTGCAACACCTGTCATCCACAACCCTTAATTTAACAACCCTTGAAAGTCCTAGTGCAAAAACTAGTCAATCTATCCCACGCCTTTTCCTAATAACTTGATAGTCCTTGCACAAAAACTAGTCAGTCTAGCCTACCCCCTTCCATAATAGCTCATATGGTAAAAACCTTCTATAATGGACATTATTTCTCCTGATTGCCATTGGAATACTGAAGCAATGTAGTAATTAACTCATGTATACTGACATCCATTTACTCCTATAGCTAACAAATACCCTATGTGAGAGATGTAATCATCAGCATCATCACCCCCCCCCTTTTCCCATTTTCTACATGGGGTCAGGGTATCGTGTTAACTGTCTCCATCTCTCTCAATTCAATGCCACAGTCCTGCCTTCTTCAGCACTCATGCTGACTGTTGCAGATCTTCTTTCACGCAGTCCATCTACCACTTTGCCGGACATCCTGTTTTCCTCTTACCTTCTTCCTATCTGTCACAGATTTTCTTCACCAGACTGTCTTCTGCTTTTCTGCACATGTGTCCGAATAACCATAATCTGTTCTCTTTGATCTTTTCTGTGAGAGATGTAAGTGCATTTTGAAATTGGAATAACCTCTCATGTAACAACAAACTGGATACTAAACAGGTTGTCAGTACACACACTTCACCTCTCACACAAACTAAAGACATGACACATAGACCCAGATATGCAGAGGTACTCACTAGAAGTCTACCAAAAGTTCAGAGACCTCCTAAATGTAAACAAAGTACACATACTGTTATAAAAATAGAAGCCACTACACATAATAACACATAAAAACATGTCTCAGCAAATAAGCCCCTAAGGCAAAACACCTCTAATACAAATGTCCTGGTCATAGGTGATGCCATAGTGAGAAACACAGATGTTCCCCTCACCAAACTGGACAAAGAGAAGGTTATAGTCTGCTGCCTGTCAGGTGTCAGGATCCATCAGATCGTGCATGCACTGAAATCACTTAACAACAAATATCGTTATGACTCTGTCATAGTTCATGTTGGGGCGAATGACTTGAGATGTACCTCACTGGACTATATAAAGAGAGACATGACTGAACGCTCAGACTATGTGTCCCAGGCAGGTATTAGCTCTAAGCAGCTTTCTACCTTCTCCCAGGATGATGCCACAGTATAAACAAAAAATAATCTACTTCAACAATTGGCTTAACTTCTGCTGGCATTCTAGGGGGATCCAGTATCTGTCAGCCTGGGATAACATGGTTGACAGGCCACGCTGCTTTGCCAGAGATGACCTACACCTGTCTCCTCTAGACTTTTGGATACTAGCAAAGGCACTTGCCTCCCCATAGTGCCTTTTTTAGGTAATTCAAAACAGCAACATTTCTGATGTAACAAAATGCATCCGAGGCAAACTCAAGGTTCTGCTGCTTAATGCTAGAAGTCTAAACATGAAGCTGCACTCCCTGGGAGCACTCCCTACCTTGGAAGATGCTAACATCTGTGTAGTAATTAAGACATGGTTCAAGGCCACAGAGTCTACCCCGGGCATGCAAGGCTACAATGCCTCCCACATGTTCAGACCTCAAAATGATCACGAAAGAACCAAAGGTGGAGGGTATCCATCTTCATTAAATCCAAGTACACCTTAAGACTGGTCAAACAGTATGACTCTCTCAAACTACTCTATGTCCAATTAACTCTAGGCAAAATACCCTATCACATCTTAGCCAGCCATAGGTCTCTCACCATGAACCAATAAAAGCACATTGCCTACCTGGACTTACTGGAATCATTCCCCATACAGCCCAACACCTTAGTCATGGGTGATTTCAACTATCCTTCCCTCAACTGGGTGACATATACAAGCACAAACATGCTCCCCCAGAGGTTCCTGGACTTTGTTCATTTAAATGCTCTGGGACATATAGTCTGCACCCCCACAAGGGGCTCAAATGTCCTAGACATAGTACTCACCAACAATGGGAGTCACTGCACCCCCCATGTGATGTCTTCCCTGGTAAGGTCGGACCATAAAACTGTGTCATTCAAAGTAACTATTGGACCTGATACCCCCACAGTAGCAAAAAAAACAAAAAAAAAATGAAGAATTTTTCCAAAGATAACTTCAGACTACTAAGCAGGGGTATAAAATGTTATACACCCCCACACTCACAGACAACAATGACTCATATGCAGAGGTGCACTAAATGCCCTGTACAAACACTTAAACAACTGTATAGACTCAGCTGTACCTGACAGGATCAAAAACAGGTCCTCCTGAAAAAAACAAGCCACCCTGGTGGACCTCAAGTATTAACAGGTTATATAACAAGAGGAAGAAACTGATGTCTAAGAATAAGAGGGAACTGACTCTGCAGAGGAGGAATTCCCTCCTCAGCTTGAACAAGCAAATCAGAAATCTTGTGAAATCCTCTAAAGCTAAGTATGAAGCTAAAATAGCATTCCTAGCTAAAGATGATAATAAGGCAATATTTAATTATGTCCAAAACCTGCCCAGCTTTGTGTAGAAATGGTAATAGATGGTACCACTCATACTACACTGGAGGAAATCATCAACTTGCTAGCTGACAGATTTAGCGCAAACTTCACACCCCTGGCCGCACCAGCCATACCCCAAAACATATCTGACACCAGTCCTTTGACTAGTATCTCTAGAGATTAGGTCTTATGTGTGCTCTCAAAGGCCAAACACATGGCTTCACTGGGACCAAATAACATCCCAGGATGCTTATTAAGCAATCTAAAACAGGACATAGTAGACCATTTAGCAATCTCTTTAGCCATAGCTTGAGAACTGGCTTTGTTCCAGCAGAGTGGAGAACAGCTACAGTAACCCCCTTGCACAAAGAGGGGTCATCAACAGACCCTTGGAACTATAGACTCGTATGTCTAACAGTCTCATCTCCAAGGCCAAGGAAAGAATCATCATGGACCTTATCAACAAGGACATAGGCGACCTTCAAACTCTAGACCTAACCCAATTTGGCTTCATTAAGGGTAGATTATGCTTATTAAACCTGGTGAACTTCTTTGAGAAAGTCACCAAAGCCCTGGTTGAAGGTAAAACAATGCATGCCCCCTATCTTGACCTTTGCAAGGCTTTTGGCACAATCCCCCACTCAGGTGTCATTGAAAAACTCTCTAGGAATTAACCATTACATTATTAGATGGGTAGCCAGTTGACTCACCAACAGAACACATACTGTCAAAGTTGGTGAGTCCACCTCTGCCAGTGGACCCATCACCAGTGGCATACCACAAGGTTCTGTGCTGGGTCCTTTACTGTTCAGAATCTACTTCCCTGAAGTCTAAACTAAATTAGATGGCCTTTGGCTTACCATGTTTGCTGATGATTAAAAAATGGGTGCAATTGTCCTCAAATGATGTTAAGTTAACACTAGAACTGTACATCCAAGGTCCGACGAATTTAGACTGGAAATGTCACCTTATGGTAGTTATGGTTATTGTTGTTATACTGATGCATAAATTGTTTTGTGCATCCTGATACGGGTGTTAAATATTTTCTTAAGGTTGAAGCCAATTGCCATACCTGTGATCTTGTTTATTTAGCTCATTGCATAATTTTATGCTGAAAAAACTAAAAGAAGTCTTAATAAAAGAATATTTACAATACCAGCAAGGGAAACAACAGTAGTGACCTTTCTAAACAAATTATTAAAAGTAATAATCATGAGTTTTAAGTTTTTAATGTTAGATCATTTAACATATAATGCTCATATGGGTGATTCTGAAAATAGTACTGAGATGGCTGAATTGAGGTGGATTATCACTGTAAAAGCAGACAAGGGATTAGGACTTAATGAGCAAGTTCCTCTAAAACCAATTTTGAAGTTGTGGAGGTTGCTGAGATTATTACATTAAGGTCTGTTCAGTGGTATACGTTTTAATTCTATAACTTTATACAGCTTGCATTTTAATAATTATTGATATTTATTATTTATTTATTTTAAACATTATATGCACATTACATGCACACTACATAGCTCCTAGGTTTGAGTCTGCAGTTCTATTCTAGGTTTGCATTATTCTTGCTTTTATTGTGGGTATAATGTGTATGTTGCCTTAATTTGTTCTTAGTTCATAGGTTACATTGTTTCAATTCATATGTTTGGTTTGTCACTTAGTAGCCATAAATGCTTTGTTCAGGATTGGTTAACTGAGGTTAAATAGATAAGCTGTTTTTAATATATATGTATTTATTTTTATATTTATTTTTATATTATTTGTTTGGTCTGATGAAGCATTTTATAAACATGAAAGTGCTTACTTACTTATTTAGTAAAGTATTTATTAAAGTACATGATTTATTTATTTTTGAAGTATGGTCTCTGTGCATTAACATTTCTTCAACCTTCTAACCATGTTTCAGTATCCGTTTTGTGCTGTTTGAATACTTGTTGTTTTTATCAGCTGTTTATCCCCGGTGGACTTTTTTTATCGTTTTTTGTTACTATAGGAAGAGCCAACACAGGCAAATGACTGGTGCCAAAGCCACGGTCTAAAAGTAAACGCAAAAAAGTGCATTATTATTTCCTTTGTCAAAGCAGAATTCCCCGCTAACTGCTACATTGACGATATCCCAGTGGTGTGAGACCTAGGAAGACAGGTAGATAGCAATCTGAACTTTGACCACCAAGTTTTCTCTGAGGTAAGGAAAGCCTTCTATGGTGAGCACCTCATAAGTAATGGCATTGCATCCAGGTCTGAGGATGTTGTAGCCCCACTGTACTCGACCCTCACCAGACCACTAATAGAGTACAATGCTCCCTATTGCATGCACCTCAATAGATACCTGCAGCAGCTGGAGAGACTGTAGAGGTTCCTCACCAAGAAAATACAGGGCCTCCAAACCATGACGTACGTGGATAGACCTAAAGCCCTGTCACTGTACCCTGTATCTTATAGACTGCTGAGTGGAGACTTGTGCCTGGCCTACAGGGCAATCTCCGACCCTGCCCTAATGGATATGTTTCACATACACAAATGTAATGGCACAAGAATCACTTGCTCTAAGGTCTTAACCTAGCCTGTGACATTAATAGAACATACTGGAGAGACAACTATGTCTCCCAGAGACTGCTGCTCCTCTGGAACAAACTTCCAGTTCACATGAAGCAGAGCTCCTCACTGACCCTATTCAAGTGCAAGATGGACAAATGCATGGGAGACCACACATTCACCCCAGGAGTCGGTGTTGATGATAGACTAGTTCTGCAAAATACGTTAACTTAATAAGTACAGCTGCGGTAACTTGGGATTAACATGGCTAGGCTTGTTAGAGCTCTAGGGCCACTAGCCTAGTAACCTCTTATGATCCTATGAAGGTGAACTGATGTACTACCAGATTGTTGACAACTCTTTGGGATAAGCAACCTTTTCATGGCCACAAGGAGAGAGTTGGCAAGAGATTTGAGTGTGCCAAAATTATTTTATCATAATAATTTATTATTATATTATAGGTTCATAGGTAGGTACTAGGCTATCGGCCTGAGGACCTATGTAAGCCTAGCCAACAAGGTTCCCTGGCTTACACCACCCAAGAAAGTTATTTTCCTGTGCCACTGTCGAGCAGAGACACAGAAGTGATCCCCGGGGTGTATTTCCTATTTCCCATTCACTCATCAAGATTTTTCTTGAAGAGTGCTAATGAAGAACTTTGCTTGACATAGATGGGTAGCCTGTTCCAGAATCTGGGACAGGAATCTATCCCTCCAGCATGTCATGTTTATTGTGGTGACAAGGTTTAGGTCCCTAGAGTATGTAGCTCGGAGGGATTGGGATTTCTTTAGGTGTAGCATGTCCAACAGCTCTGGGTTTGACATAGCTCTACATGTTAGGCAGAGATTACCCCAGAGTAAGCAATATGCTACAGAGTAAAGCTGCAGTTTTTTGAGATGGTCAGTGTAGGTCATCTGTTTGAGGCCAGTAATCCTCTTTGTGAGGTACTTCTGTGGCCTTTCCAGCTGCTGCAGATGTCTTGTGAGGTACATTCCAAAAGGGGCATTGTACTCTATAATGGGTCTAATGAGTGTCGAGTAGAGGGGAACAATGACCTATTTTTTCCTGGATGAGAACCCTTTTATGATGAGGTGTTCCACGTAGAAGGACTTCCTGACTACTGTGGCAATGTGACTATCAAATGACAGACTGCTGTCCATCTGGGTCCCAAGGTCTCTTATCCCACATTCGGTGTTAAGTAGACTGCTATCTATGTAGTAGTTCATGGGTACAGAGTTTTTACCAAAGGGGATGACAATGCACTTTTTGGCATTGAGTTTGATGCCATGGCTCTGACACCAGGCATCTGTCTCAGCGAGGTCCTTCTGTAGGATTTCCACATCATTTGGAGACTCGACTATGGCTCCTAGTTTGCAGTCATCTGTGAACTTTGTTAGCCAGAGGCCTTCTGTGTTAGCCTGTACTTCAGAGAAGTAGATACCAAACAGGAGAGGTCCCAGGACTGAACCCTGTGGTACTCCATTTGTCACTGGTTTGAGGTCATATTTGGAGTGTGCAACTTTTACAGTGAGGGTTCTGTCAGTGAACCAGTTGGCAACCCATCTTGTAATGTAGAGATTTATACTTAGTTTAGTGAGTTTAGCTATAATTCCAGAATGAGGGATGGTGTTGAAAGCCTTGGCGAGGTCAAGATAGACTGTGTGAACCACCTTACTCTCATCTATGGTTTTGGTGACTGCCTCAAAGAAGCCGATCAGGTTCAGGAGGCATGATCTGCCTTTCACAAACTCAAACTGGGTGGGATCCAGAGTTTGGAGGTTACCAATGTCTTTGTTTATGAGTTCCATGATGATACGTTCCATGGCCTTGCAGACCAGGCTCATCAGGCTAACAGGGCAATAGTTCCCGGGATCAGTGGTAGTCCCCCCTTTGTGGAGTGGGATAACTGTTGTCGTACGCCATTCAGTGGGCACAAAGCCTGATGTGAGGCTATGATTGAACATGGTGCTTAGGTGGGGAGACAGTTCATTCTGATGTTTGTGTAAAATGCAGCCTGGGATGTTGTCCAGTCCCATGGATGCTGTATTTTTGGCTTTAGAGAGTGCAGCTTTTACCTGCGTGGTTGTGATTACAGGGACTCTGCATTCTTCCTGTATAGATATGGGCCCTTTAGGTGGTGAGGGGGGGTAAAGTTAGCACTGAACCTATCTGCCAGGATGTTGGCAGTATCAGTTGGTTCTGTAATTTCCATGCCATAGTGCTGTAACTCAAAGCAGATCTTGGTGTTGCCATTGAGATTCTTGACACAGTTATAGAATGTTTTGTGTTTGTCTTTAGAATCAGTGGCAATTTTGTTTTTGTAGCTAGCTTTGGAGGATCTTATAAGAGATCTCAGCTTCTTACTGATGCTGACCAGGGAGCTCCTCCACTCATGGGATTTTACTCTCTTTTGCAACAATTTCTTCCTTCTGTTGTACAGTTTGTTTATGACAGGGGACCACCAGATTGGCTTTCTTTTTTGGTGGATAGTATCTTGCTTCTGTTTGGGATAGCACGATCCATGCACTCGTGTAAGCGCTTATAGAGTGCATTTGTGTAGGATTCAGCAGTCGTAACTGTATTGTCCATCTGCATGGGTGTCATGAAGTTCACCACTTCTGTCTTAAGAAGTATGAAGTTGGCTTTTGAGAAATTTTTTGCTGTGGTTTCCTTAATGGGGGTGGGGGCGGGATGTGGATATCAAGGGTGATTAGCTTATGGTCGGATTGGACCAATGAGGAATTGACTTCAGGTGTGGAACACTGGTCACTCATGTTGGTAATGACCAGGTCTAGGATATTGTTGCCCCTGGTGGGGGTGTGGATAAGTTGATCCAGGGCACTGGAGTTTATAAATTCCAGAAAGCGTTGTGTGAAGGAGGTGGCACATGAGTAGTTTTCCCAGTTAATGGTGGGGTAGTTGAAATCACCCATTATTAGGGTGTTTGGTTGAACCCTAATATATTCCAGTACATCAAGAAAGAGGAGTGGGAATCCTGGGGCATGGTGGGGGATCTGTAGCAAGCTACAATTTGGATTGCAGTTTTGCCCAGAGTTAGTTGCACTTGGATAACCTCGGATGCATTATGCTGAGCAACTAGCCTGGAGGTATGGATATCCTTAATGAATATGGACATATCTCTGCCTTTGATGTTCCGATCCAGGTTACATGGCCGAAAAGTGTGGTATGAGTTATAGCCTGGTAGTGCAGGGGTGCTCTCTGGAGCCTTGAACTAGGTCTCAGTGACTGCACAGATATCAATGTTCTCCATTTTAAGGAGTGCCTCGAGTGAGTGCATTTTGAGATTTAGACTTCTAGCATTGAGTAGCATTACCCTCGTTTTTTTCTATATTAATTAAAATTGTTTGTAGGCAAACAGATCTATTAAGAAAATAAAAATTCAGGTCCCCTCGGCTGAGTGTTTACGCACTGACACTGAGAGAAACCATTTTTGCATCAAGAACTTTAGTAGGGTTCATGTATAACAATGAAAACAAATCTGCAGCTTGCTGTAGTAATTATTTTGCATGCATACAAAAGACTACTGCTCAGTTGTTACTGAATATTGAGGTTGCTCTGTTGTTACTGAATATTGAGGTTGCTCTGTTGTTGATGAATATTGAGGTTGCTCTGTTGTTGCAGAATATTGAGGTTGCTCTGTTGTTACTGAATATTGAGGTTGCTCTGTTGTTACTGAATATTGAGGTTGCTCTGTTGTTGCTGAATATTGAGGTTGCTCTGTTGTTACTGAATATTGAGGTTGCTCTGTTGTTACTGAATGTTGAGGTTGCTCTGTTGTTGCTGAATATTGAGGTTGTTCTGTTGTTGCTGAATATTGAGGTTGCTCTGTTGTTGCTGAATATTGAGGTTGCTCTGTTGTTGCTGAATATTGAGGTTGCTCTGTTGTTGTAGAATATTGAGGTTGCTCTGTTGTTACTGAATATTGAGGTTGCTCTGTTGTTGCTGAATATTGAGGTTGCTCTATTGTTACTGAATACTGAGGTTGCTCTGTTGTTGCTGAATATTGAGGTTGCTCTGTTACTCAATATTGAGGTTGCTCTGTTGTTACTGAATATTGAGGTTGCTCTGTTGTTGCTGAATATTGAGGTTGCTCTGTTGTTGCTGAATATTGAGGTTGCTCTGTTGTTGTAGAATATTGAGGTTGCTCTGTTGTTACTGAATATTGAGGTTGCTCTGTTGTTGCTGAATATTGAGGTTGCTCTATTGTTACTGAATACTGAGGTTGCTCTGTTGTTGCTGAATATTGAGGTTGCTCTGTTACTCAATATTGAGGTTGCTCTGTTGTTACTGAATATTGAGGTTGTTCTGTTGTTGCTGAATATTGAGGTTGCTCTGTTGCTGCTGAATATTGAGGTTGCTCTGTTGTTACTGAATATTGAGGTTGCTCTGTTGTTGCTGAATATTGAGGTTGCTCTGTTGTTACTGAATATTGAGGTTGCTCTGTTGTTGCTGAATATTGAGGTTGCTCTGTTGTTACTGAATATTGCTGTCCTTTGCCACATGCTGCAACACTATAAAGTGCTGCTTTCCTTTCTTGTATGGTTATTGCCCCTACTGTTAGCAACTGTTTTAACATTACTACACTTAGATTAGGCAGCCTTAGGTCAACTGTTGCCCTAGGCAAAATGGATCCACGGTGCCCCCATCATACCACCCGGTGCCTCCATCCTGGTCTACCTACACCAAATAAATACTGGAAAAGCACCCCTGCTAGAGCAGCACCCTAGGCGGCCACCTAGTTGGCCTATGCCTAAGGCCGGCTATTGACATAAGAAGACAAGTCCACTTCTCAGTTTTCATACAGAGACATTCAAGTCTAGAGTGCTTATAGTAAATGAAGAGTGAATGAAGGCGATTTGGTAATGATGCAGACAAAATATCTCTACAAATTCCATCAAACAGAACTGTTTTAATATCTGTCAAACAAGTACCAAGAGATGAAGTCAACATATTGGCTTAAAACTCCATTTAGAAAAAAATGAGTGAGACTGCAAGTAGGTAGGTTCATTCACCCCCCCACACACACATCTCACTCTGTACTGTAAGAATTTAACTACTGGTTTAAACTGGGCACCTTAAATTCCAGGTAATGGTTTAAAACCCAAGCACTTTAAATATTCTGCTGGAAGACATGAACAATGACCCCAACAGAAAACGAATACTAACAACTTGCATTGCATTTGCTATGAGAAACAACTTACTACTTCAGAAAAATAACACAGTATAGTTGTCACTGCATATTTTGTAATAATACAACATTCCTGCTTTTAATGCCCTTCTGCTTAATGTTGTTTCACATAGCATAGAACTGTGTCTACCAAATGAGCATTTGAAATTCACTCCAGATAGCCCTTTTTTTTAAGAAAGTGAAAAGTAAGCACAACATTGCAAAGAAAGTGTGTTGCCCTTTATGTGGTTTCAAGGAGGAGCACATAGAACCTGCATGTATTTGATTAGCAACATGTATAGTTACAGCAGCAGGAGAGATTCAGAAAGCAATCAAAAAGAAACAGAGCCAGAAATACCGGTTTCTACAATTCTTTCTCTTGAAAGGCTATTTTTAGAATGAGAAAGCCAGCCTCCTGTACTTGAAGCAGAAAGCAGCAATGTAAACGAGAAATGTAAAGAAAAAACATGCTGAAGGGTCCATACAAATGTAGCTACTGCAGCAGAGCTGTCAGAAACAAACAAATCTCCAAAACAGTGTTCCAAGGCTAACAAGATAGTGGAACGATGCAGCACGCTGTCTGTAATTTAAAAGGGCAAAGATGCAGTCCCTATCACGTAGAAGTAAAAGGTGGATCAAGACAGCACAAATGAATGCCAGTGGAGATGTTGATGATAAACTCACTAACAGTTAATAAGGTAATAGTACTTCTGAATATGCTAACAAATCCTGCATTTTATACCTGTAAGTTTATGCCTGTTTTATTATTTAACTTTTGTTTCATATGTTCTTTGTCTGCTAGAGTTTTGTTGTGTCTTAGTCTTGTGAGAAATGAAATACAAGAAGGACTATAGTTTAAAATTTCTAATACCATTGGTCTGACTTTGCTATTTAAAAGCAAAAAGCAAATCATTTAGCTGTTACCTAGTTACTGGAGATAAAATACATGCCAAGCAGCACGCCTGAAAAGCTTTACAGATTTCTTTTTCTATCTCATAATTGTGAAAAGTGTTTTTCATATATCAGAGCTAATTCTGTTTTTACCTAATTCCATGTTTTGCACAGTGAGATAAAGTTAGACTAGCAGTGATTTTAAGAATAGATTTATACTAGCATAAAGTCAAGCAAATCCTACAATATTCTATGTATTTAAGTTATGCATTTACAATAACTTTCAGTTTGATGAATAAATAGATTCCAGTGAGAGGTGGGGAAATGGTGAATCAGCTGCGTGTAGTCAAGCTTTGTCAACATCACTGGTTGAATAAACAAGAAAAACTTCATCCAGTACCTAAGCTGTTGGCTTATATCTGCAGAAACATGTTCATAAAGATATTTATGTGCAACAATATATGAATGTCTCTCTGCTAATTCATTTTTCTTTTCTAAGGTGTCTGATAGCATTTAAATCATGGCAGTGTGAGCTAGAAACGATTAATAAAAATGTCATATATCAGGAAGGCATCAGACATCCAATAGCAGCTCTTACCAAGAGGTAAACATTCTGCATGGCTCATTGTACCCTTTGAGATACAAATGATGACATTCTGTGAAAGCTAGAATAACATATTGAACAGATTCAGCAGAACAACACATAACTTATTCAGTTTACTGTTCTACCCATGGCAAGTAATTCTGCACATATCTCCATAGCTGTTCTTCAGGGAATACAGTGCTTTCTAGGCTGTGAGTATCATGGCTGGATGTATGTCTTGCCTAAGTGAGAATGGGTTCAGTATCATTTTGTATTGCTTACATGAGTACAGCTTTAAAACCATTTCTTGTCTTGCAATTACCAGCTTGTGAAAAGGAACTAATCATACATGCAGAAGTCTGGAATGTAAGGTAAAATGCAATTAGTTACATGTGCATGTATTCTATGAGAAGGGATACACTAGTTTTCTAAAATTATGAAGGAAAACAATGTTTAAAAAAAAAATCAGATTTTGGACTTTCTAACAGTTTGGGGAAAAAAGCATTTGATTTTGACTGAGTGTGGCATTTTAGGCCACATCACTCATTCGCAGTATCTTGTATTACTTTTTATAGTTACTAATTATAATACTGTCAGGCTAATTTAGTGAGTGTTTTGTACTAAGAATCTGCTTTGCCTTTACTTGTTCATGTTCACACACACACACACACACACACTATATATATATATATATATATATATATATATATATATATATATATATATATATATACATAGTTACAGATACACACACGCGCGCGCGTGCACACACACACACACACACACACACACACACACACACACACACACACACACACATATATGAACTCACACATACAGATAGATTTATGGGAGAACCAAATGTGGTTTAGTCAATATCTGCTAATGAATGGACTAAGCAGATGATCAACAGATGTATGAGGTTGTACAATTCCTGAGGTTGGGGAATATGCTTTTCCCCCCAAATATTGTGTCATATCAGAGTTAGTGCATATAATTAGCAGGGGGTATGGGATGGTGCAAGAAGGCTTGCCCCCTGAAAAATTATGTTTTTTCTTTCTTTTTTTTATTTATTTTTGTATGCCCTGAGACTATTGTTTGGCACCTGTGTATTAATGTGTTGACATTTGAGTATGTCTGTCTTATTCAATACAACCATATACTAATTCTAATGGAATCAAATGGAATCATTGTAATGAGCTGAAATGACACTTAGAAATCGTTAGTATAATTCCCAGATTTCATGTCATGAAAGTAGAATTTGACTTTTTTAAGAACTATATATTACTTTCCCTACTTATGTTCTTAATCTTTTTAATCCCCAAATCCTGGGTGTGAGTAATTCCTCCTCCCAATGCGATGAATCCCAAGTCTTAGCTTTGATTCCTTCCATCTTCTCTTACAAAATGTGTTACTTTGAATAAGTCACTTAAACAGATAGTCCTACTAAGAAACAGGAGTGCGTATAAACCAGAAACCTCACTCTGGAATTCTAACAAACGTTCAGCAAATGCAACAATGCAAGGAAAATCTCTTTGCAATTTGACCAAAGCTCAAAAAGAGTTCTCGCCAGGAAATAGCGAATAGTAAGCAAAAAAATCTTTATTCCACAGACACGAACCAAACTCCAACACAAGCACTTTCGCCCGTTCGTAACGGGCTTTTTCAAGTGTAATTTCTTGCACAACAGGTCTTGCTTATATATGCTAAAATAAATTAAATTATTACATTAATTGATTGAATAATTAATCGATCATTTAGTTAATCAACCATGTTTTTTTTTTTTTTTTTTTTTTTTTTATAAAAATATAAATTTAAAAAGTTGAATGCAAAAGGCTGATGTAACATATACATTTGATGCATCAACTAGCGTAAAAAATATATGTGTTAAAACAATCCAAGTACAGTAAATTCTGACACATTTAAAAGTGACAAGAGGGGTGGTGATTGGAAAAATGCCCTAAACATTAAGGAATTAATATGGCAGCTTAGGTTGGATGCCACTAGATGCCCTGGTTTAAATGATGGAATCAGTTTGGCTTGTATTTTGAAGGACAAAAGAAGTAAACTATAAACTAGAGGTCACTGTTTATATATATATTTTTATATTCTTGGTGTGTTGCCATGAAGGCATATGTCCACATGATTTTTTTATTTTTTATTTTTATTTTTATCACTTATTTGTATAATATACTGATTACAATGTAGGTTTAACATTAAAATTGTTGGATTAGAATAAATTATCTACTATTCAATTATTCAACATTTATTTTGACTAAAGCTAATACATGTTTACATTTGATTCTAAATAATTTAAAATGGTTAGAACATTTACTTGCAAAGTAATTTCTACATATTTCCACTAGATGCAACAATTTTATTATTTAATATTTAACATTTAAAGTGTTCTTTTTTACACATTGTAACATGTAAAATTTGCGGTTTACTTGGAGAGCATTATGTACAACCGTAGATGCAACTACTTTGTAATTAATATGAAACACGAAAAAATGTGGTTCAATGTAGTTGTCATGTTGAATCTTTAACGGTTGTAACATTAAGAAGTTTTTCTTTTCAAGTAGTTTTTTACTTTTAAATGTGTCAGAATTTACTGTACTTGGATTGTTTTAACACATATATTTTTTACGCTAGTTGATGCATCAAATGTATATGTTACATCAGCCTTTTGCATTCAACTTTTTAAATTTATATTTAAAAAAAAAAAAAAAAAAAAAAAAACATGGTTGATTAACTAAATGATTGATTAATTATTCAATCAATTAATGTAATAATTTAATTTATTTTAGCATATATAAGCAAGACCTGTTGTGCAAGAAATTACACTTGAAAAAGCCCGTTACGAACGGGCGAAAGCGCTTGTGTTGGAGTTTGGTTCGTGTCTGTGGAATAAAGATTTTTTGCTTACTATTCGCTATTTTCCTGGCGAGAACTCTTTTTGAGCTTTGGTCAAATTGCAAAGAGATTTTCCTTGCATTGTTGCATTTGCTGAACGTTTGTCAGAATTCCAGAGTGAGGTTTCTGGTTTATACGCACTCCTGTTTCCTGGTTGTTTTTTGCTGCTTTTTTGATTAGATAGTCCTACTAATTCTTCCTAAAAATAGGTAATTTTCCCTAGTGGGCTTACTTACCTTTAGCAAAATAAATAAATAAATAAATAATAAATGTAATGTTTAAGTCTGTAAAAGGGAGTTTGGCATTGTTTTAGATTGACAGTAATGTTGATCATTAGATCTGTGAGCAGGTTTTATTGGAGGCACATATTCAGGGGAATAATAAATAGGAATTAGTCTGGAATTTTTCATAACTGTATGATTTTTGGCCATTGCTAAAGATGTCCATGAGATCTACACAGGATTTACTAAGTATCACAAAATAAACCATGTAAAATAGAGTCGACACAGTTCGAATAACCATTCTTTCCTGGTGTATGGCTAAAGGAATTGCCATAAGGAGATAAGAGCTAGTCGCATACAGGGAAAAACAGCAAAGGCTATTATTATGAATGTATTACCTTCCTTGAGGTTGGTACACCTGTATGGGTTCAAAACCTTTCCAGTGTTAGCATTTTATGCTTATTCAGACATTTTATGCCAAGGGATTATGTCCTAAACTACTCATCCATGTTTGCTGGTGGAGTACTGACAGTTGAAACCATTTTAGTAAGTGTTTTGGGGCAGCGGTTGGGCAGTATTTCCTAATTCTTCAAAGTTGTTCTGTGGTGTAAAGGAAGAGAAAACCTCAGCAGCATAATTACCATTCTGAACATATTGCTTTGGAACACAGTGTTCTGCTCAGGAAGCATCATGGTTCTGCTTTGTAAGCCAGTATAGTATGCTTTCTGTCAGCATTACGCACAAGGTCTGGATTAATGTACTCATTTATACTGGGGGATAATCTGTTACCACCACACACACTGAAGTTAAATGATGTTTCAAGAAAAAAATGAAAATAATTATTTACAAAATTCATAAAATGAGGCCACACTGTTGTCAAATTATAACGCTTAATAAAAATGTTCTTAGCAAATGTTTCTAGGTCTAATAATGATCACCATTGACTAATGAATTGACTTGTGCAATTTTAATGACAATTTATTATTATACTAAATATGTTCATTTATGTGCTGTGTATGATTTAATTGCTAAGATTTTATAAACCTCGGTTTATGGCTTATTTCTTCCAGATGGTAACTTTCATCTAACTGCATGTTCAACTAATTTCTAGCTGACCTCCTGCTACTGTTGATCTGCCAAGTACTGTATTTAATGCACAGGGACAGTATACACATAACAAATGGAGACAAATCATAAAGTATGATTTGAGGATCTAAATGGCTAAAGGTGTATAGCATGCTATACAAAGAGCCATAGCTGGGATGCTTATGAGGAAAAACAGAAAATAAGTTGTTTTTACAAACTGAGTTCCAGGATTATTGATGAAAAGTAGGAACCTGATATCTAGAGTTTGTGTGTGAACATCCAATGGTAGTACTCACAATGGGGGGTACTATTGCCTGAGTTTGAAGAAAGACTCAGGTTCAAAATGCAAGTTACTTCCCAGAGCTGTTTCCTTATTCAGTCTGACAAATAGTTTCTCAGTGACGGGAGTGACAGCCATTAACTACCACTAGTAATTTCATTCTAGGCTTTTCCAGAGACATAAATAATAACAGTATTTCATCTGGAATCAAACATAAATAAGTCTGATGTAACACATACACAGATACACACACAGCATATCTCTCAACTATACAGACTTTTGCAGAATGTCCAGATTTTTGCCTCAAATATTTGGTCTGTTCATCATAAAATCTGTGGTTTTCTGGCAATCACGGAAAATTGAAGTCACTAAATAATGACCAAATAATGACAGATATTTGAGTTTGACTTCATATCCTTCAGAAAATGTATTCTATCACAAATTCTGTTAGTCTAGCAGCTTTATACATTTATAAGAGCAATATTTAAAATCTGTCCCTATTTTTGAGCCTTTGCCCCACCATAATTTTAGGCTTTGTCCAGATTTCTTACATTAAGAGGTCAAGCGATATCACACACACACACACACACACACACACACACACACACACACACACACACACACACACACACATCATACACACTCAAAATTTAGTATTTATAAATCTAGGGATGCTTGCTAATGTCTAGAACGGTATCTATTGTGACATTTCAACATTTATTGTAATAGCCATGACAATTACAAATATACTAAAGGTGTGTGTGTGTGTGTGTGTGTGTGTAACAGTATGTGTTTATTACAAAGCCCATCCCCTATGCACCTTAATTAGTTACAATGCATTAGGCAGTCCCAATAGTACCTTTAGTCAACACTGGAATACAGATGTGATGATGATATCTTTTATTGGACTAACATACTTTTGTAATGCAACTAACTACTTTGTTTGGAACTAAAATGACCCTCCTTCTTCTGCTATAAATTCTAGATACAGTACTTTGATAACCTCCTGTATGTATAAAGGGAGAATGGAGTAGCTCATAGGTTCATAGGTTCATAGGAGGGTACTAGGCTATTGGCCCTAGGGCCTATATAAGCCTAGCCAAAAATGTACCCTGGCTTTCACCACCCAATACAATTATTTTCCTGTGCCCCTGTTGAGCAGAGCCACAGAAGTGATCCCCGGGGTGAATTTCCTATCTCCCATCCAATCATCAAGATTTTTCTGGAAGAGTGCTAATGAGGAGCTCTGTTTGACATAGATAGGTAGTCTGTTCCAGAGTATGGGAAGTCTCTGGGACAGGAATCTATCCCTCCAGCATGTTCTGTTTATTGTGGTGATAAGGTTTAGGTCCCTAGAGTGTGTAGCTCGGAGGGATTGGGATTTCTTTAAGTGGAGCATGTCCAACAGCTCTGGGTTTGACATAGCTTTGTATGTTAGGCAGAGATCGCCTCTGAGTAGGTGATATGCCATGGAGTAAAGCTGGAGTTTTTTGAGACAGTCTGCGTAGGGCATCTGTTTGAGGCCAGTAATCCTCTTTGTGAGGTATTTCTGTGGCCTTTCCAGTTGTTGTAGATGTCTTGTGAGGTACATACCAAAAGGAGCGTTGTTCTCTATAATGGGTCTAATGAGTGATGAGTAGAGGGGAACAATGACCTCTTTTTTTCTGGATGAGAAACCTTTTGTGATGAGGTGAGCCACGTAGAAGGATTTCCTGACCATTGTGGCAATGTGATTATCAAAGGAGAGACTACTGTCCACATTTTTGGCATTAAGTAGACTACCAGCTAAGTGGTAGTTCATGGATACAGAGTTTTTACCAAAGGGGATGACAATACACTTTTTGGCATTGAGCTTCAGGCCATGGCTTTGACACCAGGCATCTGTCTCAGTGAGGCCCTTTTGTAGTATGTCCACATCGTTAGGAGTTTCGATTATGGCTCCTAGTTTGCAGTCATCTGCAAACTTTGTTAGCCAAAGACCTTCTGTGTTAGCCTGTACTTCAGAGAAGTAGATACCAAACAGGAGAGGACCCAGGACTGAACCCTGTGGTACTCCACTTGTCACTGGTTTGAAGTCGGATTTGGAGTCTGCTACATTCACAGTGTGGGTTCTGTCCATGAGCCAGTTGGCAACCCATCTTGTGACATAGGGATTTATACCTAGTTTAGTGAGCTTATCTACAATTCCAGAGTGGGGAATGGTGTTGAAAGCCTTGGTGAGATCTAGATAAGCTGTGTGAACCACCTTACCCACATCTAGGCTTTGGTGACTGCTTCAAAGAAGTCAATCAGGTTTAGGAGACATGATCTGCCTTGTACAAATCCGAACTGGGTAGGGTCCAGAGTTTGGAGATTACCAATGTATTTGTTTATGAGTTCCATGATGATACGTTCCATGGCCTTGCAGACCAGGCTCGTCAGGCTAATGGGGCGGTAGTTCCCAGGGTCTGTCGTGGCTCCCCCTTTGTGGAGTGGGATAACTGTCGCGGTGCGCCATTCAGTGGGTACAAAGCCTGAGGTGAGGCTATGACTGAACATGGTACTAGGTAGGGTGCCAGTTCATTCTGTAGTTCATGTAGAACACAGCCTGGGATATTGTCATGTCCCATGGATGCTGTGTTCTTGGCTTTGGAGTGTGTGTTCTTTACCTGTGCAGCCGTGATTACAGGAACATTGCATTCTTCCGGTATAGAGATGGGCCCTCTAGGGGGTGAGAGGGGGGTAAAGTTAGCACTGAACCTATCTGCCAGGATGTTGGCAATATCAGTTGGTTCTGTATATTTAGTGCCATTGTGCTGTAACTCAGAGCAGATCTGAGTGTTGCCATTGAGATTCTTGACATAGCTATAGAATGCTTTGTGGTTGTCTTTAGAGTCAGTGGCAATTTTGTTTTCGTAACTAGCTTTGGAGGATTTTATGAGTTATCTCAGCTTCTTACTGAGATTGACTAGGGTGTTCCTCCAATCATGGGATTTTACTCTTTTTTGCAACAGTTTCTTTCTTCTGTTGTAGAGTTTGTTTATGGCAGAGGACCACCAGATCGGCTTCCTTTTGTTGGAGGACAGCATCTTGGTTCTATTAGGGATAGCATGATCCATGCACTCGTGTAAGTGCTTATAAAGTGCATTTGTGTAGGATTCAGCAGTCATAACTCTATTGTCCATCTGCATGGGTGTCATGAAGTTTGCCACTTCTGTCTTAAGAAGTGTGAAGTTGGCTTTGGAAAAGTTTTTTACGGTGGTTTCCCTAATTGGGGGTGGGGGCGGGATGTGGATGTCTAGGGTGATTAGCTTGTGGAAGTATCTGACCAATGAGGAATTGACCTCTGGTGTGGAACACCAGTTGCCCATGTTGGTAATGACCAGGTCTAGGATATTACTGCCCCTGGTGGGGTTGTGAATAAGTTGATCCAAGGCGTTCGAATTTATGAATTCCAGAAAACGTTGAGCAAAAGAGTTGGTACATGAGCAGTTTTCCCAGTTAATGGTGGGGTAGTTGAAATCACCCATTATTAGGGTGTTAGGTTGTACCCTAATATTTTCCAGTGTATCAAGAAATGAGGAGTGGGAATCCTGGGGCATGGTGGGGGGGTCTGTAGCAAGTTACAATTTGGATTGTGGTCTTGCCCAGAGTTAGTTGCACTTGGATAATCTTGGATGCATTATGCTGTTCAACTAGCCTGGAGTTGTGGATATCCTTAATGAATATGGACACACCTCCACCTTTAGTGCTTCGTTCTGAGTTAGGTGGCTGAAAGGTGTGGTATGAATTATAGCCTGGTAATGCAGGGGTGCTCTCTGGAGCTTTGAACCAAGTCTCTGTCATTGCACAGATGTTGATGTTCTCCATTTTAAGAAGTCCCTTGAGTGAGTGCATTTTGAGGTTTAGACTTCTAGCATTGAGTAGCATTACCCTCAGATTTTGCTTGCTTGTACCTGTTACGGTGGTGAATTTGTCATTTAAACCTTGCCTAAAAAAGGCACTATAGGGGTGGCAAGAGCCTTAGCCAGTATCCGGAATCCCAAGGGCGACAGGTACAAGCCATCTCTGGCAAAGCATCGTAGTCTGTTGATCATGTCGTCCCAGGCAGGCAAATACTGGATCCCTTTAGAATGACACCAGAAGCTTAGCCAATTATTGAAGTCAATCATTTTGTCCTTGTACTGTGGCATCATTCTGGGTGATGGCAGGATGCTACTCAGGGCCAGGGTCATACCTGCCTGGGCTACAAGATTGGAGAGCTCCTCCATGTCTCTTTTCATGTAGTCCATGGAGGTACATCTCAGGTTATTCACACCAACATGGACAATGACAGTGTCATATTTGTACTTGTTGTGGAGTGACCTGAGTGCGTGCATTATGTGGCGGATCCTGGCACTTGACAGGCAGCTGACAGTAACTTTCTCCTTGATTAGCCTGGTGAGTGGAACATCAGTGTGCCTGACTATAGAGTCACCTATGACTAGAGTGTTGGATACGCTGTTATGCCTTATGGGCTGTGGTTGAGAGGCACACTGAGTTTGTGGGCTGTGTGTCATTTGGGTTGTGTTGGGGGGGTGGAGTTTGCTTGCGTTTCTGCTTTGGAGGTCCCTGATGCTTGGGCAGGTTTTTATTGAGAGCCTCCACGAATGTAGGTGTGTGTTTTGTGTTTCTATGTGTGTGTTTTGTTGGGACTATGTAATGAGTGTGGTGTGGTGCAAGTGTTTACCTTCTCCTCTTGACTGTCTAGTCCAGTCTTGGTTGAAGAGAGCTTTGTTTCCAGTTTGGCAATATAAGTGCATCTCTCACAAGTTGTAGTGTTGGGTGGTAGGAGGAGAGGGTTGTCTGTGTACATGAGACAATTGCTGCATTGCCCCAAGATGCCCAGATACATCAGGTAGACAGGAGAAATCACCGGGAGCTGGCCCTTAGACATGCCTGGATAGGTGCTTATTTATTAAGTACTAAAAACTGCTTTCTTCTAGACAAGTGCGGAAAGTTGAGTGCTGTAGTAATTTGCAACTTATTTAGTGCTTACAACGAGTTCTGAACAAGTGCTGAGTTCAAAGAAACAGATTTGAGTGCTGAAACTAGAAAACTGGCTAGTTCTAAGAAACAAAATTAAGCTAGAAGGCTTCCCTCCAAAACAGCTCATTGTCTTTATTGGTTAAAAAAGACATTAAAAATTGTCAGTATCGAAAAATACTGTTTTTAGGATACTTAGATTTAAGGGCACAGGTCAAAGAAAAAGAAGAAGATCAGAGCGAGAGAGAGAGAGACACACAGAGACAGTTTATTTGTATGCATGACAGGGAGTGTGATGGTAGGGTTTATCATCAGTCATAAAACTGAAAACCCTTCCCTTCATTCAGTTTTGTAGTAGACACCAAACTTTGACATGTAAGTGTTACACATACTGACACACGCACCAACACACACCCACATATGCACACACATGCGAGTGTGCACACACACACACACACACACACACACACACACACACACACACACACACACACACACAAGCTCTGAAACACAAACACACTACCTCTGTTTCAGTGACCTGTGTCATAAGTTTGTTAGTTTTTAAAACAGAAGAGGAATCACATGTACATGGTTCAGTTGCTTGATGAATGTTTGATCTGTTCTTCATCTGAATTCCTTAAGAGCAAGTTAGTTATGTTGAAATTAAAAGTGTTCTCAAGAATGTTATAAGCTTTGTTGCATTACCTTTCCACAAGTATGTGTTGCTGTGGAACCTGTCCCAGTCTAGACTACAGCACTATATACAACAGAAACACAGTAATTTGGAGTCACAGCCAGACGCTCACATAAATTAGCAAATTAAATGAGTAAAGCTCTTGAAACATAAGCAGGATCTCCAAAAGTAGTGAATACTGTTTCAAATGTAAAAACATGCACTCAGATGATCCTGAATGGAAATTTCTCTGAAATCAGTGTTTTGTTCAGGGTAAACATTGCCCACTAGGTCACGGTACTCAAAGGAAGGACAAGTGCTTTTTTGCTTTCTTGATAGAATTTGGAGAAAATTACAATGCTCTTAACATATTATTCAAATTTGTCTGACTCGTGCTCTTGTGGTTTTCATGAATAAATGATTCCCATCTTAATATGCAAATACTAAGACAGTGTGTAGCCTAGAGGCAGCTGTGTTCTAAGACTACATCATTGTCAATACATCACCGGTTAACCATCCTCATGTGCTGAATGACTGCTACAAGCAGCAGAAATCTTCTACACTTAAGAGGAGTTCCCTCATGTTTTGTTTTTTTTTTTTTTTTTTGCTTTGTCTTATTGACAGAAAGTTAGAAGGTAGTTGCGGGTGGATAAGATGCATTTCTAACAACCCAGATTAAGGGTGACCTAGACCACTGGATGAGGAATAGAAAATTTACACTGGGCCTGGCACCTATGTCCCTTGTAGCTTATAAATGCCTGGTTTCAATGTCATGTTTGGATACAGGACATCATTATTCTTTCAGGAAAAGTTGACTAGACTTAGAAAGGACCTCTGTGTCATTACCCTAGTAAAAATCTATGACTCTGTTATCAAGAAGGACCTATAAGAGACAGCACGAAATGGAAAGATGTGCACTGATGACAGAGCATTAAAAGGCATACATAAATCACAATAAAGTGATCATCCATTAAATACTTCTACATATAATCATATCTTTTCCTATAATTCATTCACAGTCCTTAGGTTGTTTCTAGTTATTTGATTGATTATTAGCATCCAAACATTCTTTCAATTGTTTCTGTATTCGGTCCTGTACAGAGGAAAGTATAGCTTTGTCTAGGGAAGATGCAGACAACTTAAAGCATGAGATATTAAAAACCACAGGAAGTAAACAGGCTAGACCTTAAGACTATAGCAAAGTATTTGGCTAGTTAATATTATGAGTAGCATCTAATGTCTATACTGTGGTGGTGGTGCTGCGGTAGCATTGTCGCCTCACAGTAAGACGTTGTCCTGTTCAATTCTCAGCTAAAGCATCTTCTGTGTGGAGACATGCGTGAATGGGCATACCTTCGTTGAAGGTTGTGCGTCAGGGCTGGCAACTCAGTACGTAAAAATCTACTGCCAATCATTAGCTGACTGGAGTTCTGCTGTGGCGACCCCTAACTGGCAAAAGCCAAAAGATACAACAACAACCATCTAATGTCTGTTGGATAAAACCTTTTAAGGATTTTAATAAAACAAATGAGGATAAATGATGGCCACCGAGACTATTAAATGACATAGAGTTCTAGGAGTGTTGTGGTAAGTATGCTGCAAAAGGCCCAATATTATGATATATATTTCCTCTACTTGTCTATGCCCTTTCTTACAGCATGCATACAGTAGAGCTTCAGATAATATTGCATGTACCAAAATGTCAGTGACATAGGAACACTGGGCACCTAAGTGCAGTAGTTTCAGCATAGTATGTTTTTTTTAATTGTGTGCTCCTTAAAACAATGAAATGTTAGCAACTGATGTGTGAGAGTAGACAGTTATTCTGTAGCAGGAAGCAGTTCTGTCACCATGCACAGAGAACAGGAGATCTAATAAACATGGGCCCGAGTGTGACATAATAACCTAGAACCATAAAGAAAAGCTTCAGGTACAGAGGGGTTTAAAGGAAAACATATGGATATAAGTTAAAGCTTCAACATCAAAAGAACTATATCTGGCATCATAACTTTGATGCCAGTCAGCTTAACAGAAGAGCTAAACATGTCCATGCCACCTGCCTTCTGAAGAATGTGGTAGTTGTCACTGTGTTGCCATGGTATAAAATGAGAGCAAAATACAAGCAGTTGCACAACTCTACTACAGATTGTAACTGCTCTACACTGACTGTTTCATTACTTCAACTATCAAACATGCCAAGAGTGATTAACTCTGGAAGCAGTGACACACTGCTGGACTGAACAAAATGACTACTGAATTTGTCCAGAAGGTGAAATTGAACCATGAAATAAGATGCTGTTAATAAGATAATACTGCTTTGGCTACCCTCATGAATGAATGGTCAATTGAGTGAGCTTGAACTGCACCAATCTCCAACCTAGCCCTAAAATTATAATCAGTGCCATACAATTATAAATATGGTTCAAGATCATGCTTTCTAATCTTTTGGACTCACATCTGACCCCATAAAAGGCCACAACTATCTAGATTCTACTAGACAAGTAGATTATTAGATCTTTCCTCTTTATCACACAGACACACACACACACACACACACACACAGGCAACCACAGGCACACAAACACACACGCACATACACATGTACACGCACACACGCACATACACACGCACACACACACACACACACACACACACACACACACACACACACACACACACACACACACACACACACACACAAAATCTGGAGTCACCAATCCAGCTACTGCATAGTTTCATAGTTTCATAGTATAGTACTAGGCTATCTGCCCTGGGGCATTTGTAAGCCTAGCCATAGTGATGTGGCTTTTGCCACCCCATGAAATGGTACAAAAATGTACAGAATAAATCTAGAATACTGTGCCTCTGTCTAGTAGTGACACATTGAAGGTCCCCTTATATAATAGAATTAGTTTACTGTGCCCCTGTCTAGCAGTGACACAGATGTGACCCCTGGGGTAAACTTACGATCTCCCATCCACTCATCAAGATTTCTCTTGAAGAGAGTCAGTGAGGGGCTCTGCCTAATACGAACTGGGATCCTGTTCCAAAGCATGGGAAGCCTCTGGGTTATGAATCTACCCCTCCAGCATGTCCTATTCATACTTGTGCCGAGGTTTAAGTCTTTAGCTCTCGTGGTCCTGATGGATTTGGATTTTTTGAGGTGGAGCATGTCCATCAGATCCTGATTGGACATGGCCTTGTACGTCAGGCAGAGATCACCTCTGAGCAGGCGGTATGCTACTGAATAGAGCTGAAGTTTCTTAAGTCTGGCAGAATAAGACATATGTTGGAGACCCTTGATCCTTTTGGTGAGGTACTTTTGTGGTCTCTCCAGCTGTTGCAAGTGCCGGGTGAGGTACATACCAAATGGGGCATTGTACTCAATCATGGGTCTGATGAGGGAGGAATATAGGGGTACAATGACATCCTTGGATCTGGATGTGAAACCCATCATGATGAGGTGTGCAAGGTAGAATGTTTTTCTAACCACTTTGGCAACGTGGGTGTCAAATGAGAGGTCGCTGTCTACTTGGGTCCCTAGGTCTCTGATTACTTTTTCCGTACTCAGTGGGTTGCTGTCTATGTGATAATTTGTGGGTACTTTGTTTTTTCCAAAAGGGATGACTATACATTTTTTGGCATTTAGTTTAAGGCCGTGACTATGGCACCAGTTGTCCGTTTCAGTGAGGCCTTTTTGTAGGATGTGTGTATCTGCTGGTGTATCAACTATGGCGCCTAGTTTGCAGTCATCTGCGAACTTTGTCAGCCACAGCCCTCCCATGTTTGCTTTGACATCTGAGAAATAAATGCCGAACAAGAGGGGTCCCAGGACAGATCCCTGTGGGACACCACTTGTGACTGGCTTTGAGTCTGACATAGCTCCAGTGATTTTAACTTTATGGGTTCTGTCCTTTAGCCAATTTGCAACCCATCTAGTGACATAAGGGTTTACTTTTAAGCTAACCGTTTAGCTTATCTATGATGCCTGAGTGGGGTATTGTGTTGAAGGCCTTAGCCAGGTCCAGGTATGCTGTATGGACTGCTTTGCCCTCATCAATGGCTCTAGTGACTGTTTCAAAAAAGTCAACCAGGTTTAAAAGGCAGGATCTGCCCTTTACAAAGCCGAACTGGGTGGGGTCAAGCATCTGTAGGTCCCCTATGTCTCCGTTTATGAGTTCCATAATGATTCTTTCCATAGCTTTGCAGACCAGGCTAGTCAAGCTTATGGGGCGGTAGTTTCCAGGGTCTGTAGAGGCAACCCACTTGTGGAGTGGGACCACTGTTGCTGTACGTCAGTGTTCAGGTACATATCCCGAAGTAAGGCTAAGGTTAAATAGCATTTTTATGTGTGGGTTTAGCTCCTCTTGGAGTTCACGTAACATGCACCCCGGGATACCGTCAGGTCCCATTGATGCTGTGTTTTTTGCTTTGTTTAGGGCGGTTCTCACTTGGACATCTGAGATGACAGGGAGATTACATTCAGCTGGGATAAGTATTTTTTCTTTTGGGGGTGAAGGAGGCGAGAAATTTGCACTGAACCTGTCAGCCAGAATGTTAGCAATATCTGTGGGTTCAGTGTATTTTTTGTTGTTGTGAACCAACTCTGAGCATATCTGAGGGTTTCCTCCCAGGTTTCTAACAGCTAAAGAAGGCTTTGTGGTTATCTTTAGTGTCCTTAGCGATTTTTCTCTCAAAGTTTGCCTTGGATGTTTTTATGAGAGAACGTAGTTTTCTGCTAATGTTGATCAGAGATGTCTTCCCTTCATGGGATTTTGCTCTGACGTGCAGCAGCTTCCTTCTTTTGTAATACAATTTGTTTATGGCTGAGGTCCACCAGACACGATGCTTACATTTGGTGGAGAGGGACTTGGATTTATTTGGGATTGCATGATCCATGGATTCTTGGAGATGTCCATAGAAAGCATTTGTGAAGGATTCGGCATTGTGGGATGTGGTATCCACTGGCACAGTGGGCTTAAAGGATACCATCTCAGTCTTAAGAAGAGTGAAGTCTGCTTTTGAGAAGTTTTTCACTGTGGTCTTTTGTGCTGGGGGTGGAGGTGGGATATGTATATCCAGGGTGATTAGTTTGTGGTCAGATCTCACTAGTGAGTGGTATACTTCCGGTGTGGAGCATTTTGTCCCCATGTTTGTGATGATCAGGTCTAGTATATTATCTCCCTCAGTGGGAGAGGTGACTAGTTGTTCCAGTGCATTTGAATTTATGAATTCCAGGAACCTTTGGGCTAGGGTATTAGGGCTAGAATAATGTACCCAATCTATGTTTGGGTAGTTGAAGTCTCCCAGTATGATGGTATTTTGTGATACATTCATATCCTCCAATGTCTTCAGGAAGGCTGAGTGGGGTTCATGAGATTGGGAGGGTGGTCTGTAACATGCTACCAGTTGTATAGCAGTTTTGCCTATGGTTAGTTGCACCTGTATGGTCTCTGATGCTTCATGTGTTGCTACTAACCTGGAGGTGTGGGTGTCCTTTATGAATATGGACACTCCCCCTCCCTTTGTGGTTTGGCCCGGGTTTTGGGGCCGAAAAGCATGATACGAGGTATAGCCTGGTAGTGCTGGGGTGCTCTCAGGAGCCTTGAACCAGGTTTCAGTTACTGCACAGACGTCGATGTTCTCCATGCTGAGGAGTGCATCAAGTGCCTGCATCTTGAGATTTAGACTTCTGACGTTGAACAGCATTACCCTTAGTTTTTTTCCATTTTTGTTTTCTAAGGAGGTGGGTTTGTCTTTTGAGCCTTGCCTAAAAAAGGCACTATGGGGGTGGCAAGAGCCTTAGCCAATATCCAGAAGCCCAGTGGTGACAGGTGTAAGCCATCCCTTGCGAAGCAGCGTGGCTTGTCCAACATATCATCCCAGGCAGACAGACATTGGATCCCCTTAGAATTACACCAGTACTTGAGCCAATTGTTAAAGCTGATCATCTTGTCTTTGTATTGTGGTATCATTCTTGGTGAGGGCAAGATGCTGCTCAGGGTCAGGGTCATACCAGCCTGGGCTACTTAATCGGAGAGCTCCTCTATGTCTCTTTTCATGTAGTCCAGGGAGGTATGTCTCAGGTCATTCACATCAGCATGGACAATGACGGAGTCATATTTGTACTTGCTTTGGAGTGACCTGAGTGCGTGTGTTATGTGGCGGATCCTAGCTCCTGATAGACAGCTCACAGTCACCTTCTCCTTGCTCAGCCTGGTCAGTGGGACATCAGTGTGTCTGACTATGGAGTCACCTATTACTAGTGTATCAGGCAAGGTGTTTGGCCTTAAGGGCTGCAATTGGTCGACACACTGATTTATTGAAGTATGTGTTGCATGTGTTTTGTTTTGAGGTGGTGGATTTTTGGATGTCTGCTTTGGGAGCCTCTGTTGTTTTGGTAAGTTTTTATTAGAGCCTCTGAGTATGTCTTTGTGTTTTTATGTGTTTGGTTTGCAGTTGTGGTAGGTCTATGTGGGACTGGGATTGTTGTGTGTGTGGTTGCCATCTCCTCCTGTCTGGTCATGCCAGCCCTGAGTTGAGAGAGTTCAGCCTCCAGTTTGGCTATATAGTTGCATCTCTCACATGTATTTGTGTTTGTTGGGAGGAGGAGAGGGTTGTCTGTGTACATGAGACAATTGTAGCATTGTCTCAAGATGCCCAGATTGACCAGCTGAACTGGAGACAACGCCAGTAATCTACCACTCGACATGCTAGAACAGTATAAGGGAGTGGTATACCTTTAAGGGAAGTGGGTATTCACAGGGGTGGTAAGTAGATGTAGTGCTTTACTTAGTACGAGAGTGCTTACTTAGTAGAGAAGTATTGAGAACAAGTGCAAGGCTTATAATACAGTGAGTAGTCTGGTTATACTAAGAGTAGAGCTTCCTTAAGGGAAAATTTGAAGAACAGACTTGGCGGAGCCAGAAAAAGTTTAAACTTGTTTAACCGGCGCTGCGCTATGCGACCGCACAAAGCCGCAAACGCTGGATTTTAAACAGTGAACTACAAAAGAGCTGGAAATGGTCCCAAACAACCAATTACTACAGCTTCTTGTGCTGAGGTCACTTCCCCCAAGGACAGGTAGGCTGCTCAAGGCTCCCCACTCCCACTGGTGAGCAAAGAAACTTCCTTCTATCCAAGTAAGGTAATGGACAACAGAAGAACTACACCACAGCCCAGAATACAGCAATGCCTGTAAACTGGTCTAAACTAGTCGAGGAAGGCGGGAAACAAGGATTATTTTTTGTTTTTTTGGTAGAAACACACAGAAAATGCAGAAACAGTGATAAATTAGTTACACAGGCTAGCACACTTTAGTGGGCAGTCTCCACAGTTAAATTAAACAAACAAACAAGCAAACTTTCGATCAAATTCGACTAAAATGTAACTTTAAGTGCAGATTTTAAAATAATGCAGCAATCAGTTAAAAAACAGTTCAGGCTAGTTCAAGGTAAGCTACAGAAGCTATTTCAAGTGAAAAAAAAAGCAAAGATACTTAAATCCAGAAGGTAGTCGCTTTTCTGAGTTCCCTGCTGCTAGGACCACTCTGTAAACCCACGTGGAGCTTGTCTGAGCAGTATAGCCAGAAAAAAACGCCCAGAGGCGGATTTTAAACAGTGAACTACAAAAGAGCTGGAAATGGTCCCAAACAACCAATTACTACAGCTTCTTGTGCTGAGGTCACTTCCCCCAAGGACAGGTAGGCTGCTCAAGGCTCCCCACTCCCACTGGTGAGCAAAGAAACTTCCTTCTATCCAAGTAAGGTAATGGACAACACAGGAACTACACCACAGCCCAGAATACAGCAATGCCTGTAAACTCTTTGGAATGTGGAAGGAAACCAGAATAGTGGGAGAATGTCTACATAAATACAATGAGGACTTGTAGACTCCACTCAGAAGGCATCCCTACTGAGAACCTCATTTGCTGTGGTGAGCCTGCTACTCATGGTACAATTGTGCTGCCCAGATCATGTTAAAGCAGACAATGTAAAAGCAGACCAAGGATCTTAGCAGAGGAATTTCAGTTATTAGCCATTTATTAGCCATTAGCCAGGAGCTGCATACATAAAATGACTCCATTTTTCATGTCACTACTATCTTTTGTAGTTTCTTTGTGGTAAAATTACTCAAATATGAAAACCGTCCATTTTTCTAATCTTGTTTCCTTGTGACACGGCCTCTTTAATTAATCTTTTGATTGGCTGATAATGTTGTTTAGTAGAATACTGCACCATAGTTAGTCAATTAATGTCCTTCAGTGAATCCAAGGATTTCTATGGCAAGGACATCTTTCTACTATCCCCACTTTCTCCACTTTTTCAGAATATTTCTAAACAGTCATTGCCCGTTGATTTGCTTGGGATTTTCTAACATTGTAACATACTAACATATGAAACTGCATTCATCAAATTGAATGCAGACATGCACTTCTGGCATTGATCATTATTTTTACAGCTAGATTTGTAGTGTAGTAGTTCATAGCTTATTTCATGCCTGGAAAAGGTTGTACTAAGATGTTGTCTACAGTGTTTGTTCCCATAGAAATTAAACACTTAAAGTTATTTAGCTGATACACAGATATAAGAACCTTTCAGTAGATCACAAATCTACTGTTTTGTGATCACATTATTCACCTAACTGTACATTTGCTACTTTATTGGCCCAGCTATGAAAATAAGTTATGTTCAGACCATCTAAGCCAGTTCATATGTTAAAGTATTTAACAAAACTAAGTATTAACTCAGTACGAGATAGCTGTCATTAGTGATAAACTAACATTATGCCACATTTTCCCATGCAGATATCTGCTTTTTAACTCATTCCTGTCCCAACAGCCCTGCTCTACGTGAATGCACAGTTACAAATGCAGCACATAGAAAACCAATGCTCTCTGTGAAGAGTGGTATCTTTACATGCCTTATACCCTCTGATAACTAATAGTACCAACTCTCATATTGTAAGAGAGAACTAAATAAACATTCTGAACAGTGACATTCCTGGACACCATTCAGTGTAACTTCTGACCATGGTATGCCCCAAATAAGATTCCTTGTAACTTGGCAAACCAAGTTCATTGAGAAAGAGCTTTGCTCGAAAGTTGTGGTTTATTTTTTATATTTGTGTCTGAATAAAGTCAGCGGTGTATTCCTCCCTTTGTTTTATTCCTTGTAACTTCTTACCATGGCACATCCCAGTTAAGAGTTACTTCACCCAGTTCTACTCTACCTGGAGGTTGGTCTAAACAAATTTTCTCTGATCATGCTTTACAAATTAAAACTATCACATAATTAATTATATTATAAGCTACAGGTATAAACATACACATTTGCCAAAGTTATGGTTACCACACTGAATGCTGTAGCAGTCTTCATTATTTGTGCCCTATATTTTCAGTACATTGGTTCTTCAATCAGATGACTAATAGTAATAAATTGTAATTTAAAAGTTATTTACTTAACAATGTACAGTTTGCTTTAACAGTGAGAAAAGCTATCACTGGAAAATGATAGTAACACACTGTGAAAAAGTTGTGTAAGTTTGGCCTTTGATAAAGAAGATTGTATTCACCCAACCAACTACAAGCCCATAACTTTGTTAAAGCTTAATATTTTCATGCAACTCTTTCAACATACTCATGTTATGATACCTCTCAACTGATGTAGTTGCAAAAGGGTTCAGATCACTGCAAATGGTGATTTCTTACTGCAACAATGAACTGGCTTTCTGAGATAGAACTGCTAATGTTAGTGATACACATTATAAGCCTGTGCTGCATTGATGATGCTTTGAACCCCTGGAGTCAGAATGTGAAAACATGGTCAATATGCATCCATAAGCTGAAATGCCCTTTCAAATACATGGAAAGCATACAGCTCATGGAAGTGTATCACAGTCATCATCACATATAAGTCCAGAGAACTGAAACATTTTTATACTTAGAATTCTGTAGTTTTTGCGGTAAAGTGTTGGTGTCCAACATGGATACATAATGTGAAACTAATGTGGACAGAAACTAAGATCAGCCCTTTTTTCAGTTTAAGGAATGAAAAACAAAAGAAACAAATGAGGATTGTTATAAGAAATTAACAACGGTATATTGAATTGTTACTAGTTTCAATAAGTCACTAAGTTGGCAAGAAAAAAATTGTTAGGCAGATAAGCTTCTTGGGCACACAGTCCCTTTTCAGGGCCACCAAGGAGTATGGTCTGAACAGGTTATGTAACTTGTCCAGAGTGACACAGTAGGCAAATGGAAGAATTAGGAATTTTTAATTATTACTCAAAACACTAAAAAATTAATAGGACAATGGGTTTTGCATCAGTATGCATTTTTTAAATTATAAGAAGTATGAAACTCTAATGCATTAGATTCTTGACTGATTGCAATTCTCCATGCCTTTGTCACTTCATGGAACTAAGAAAATGACACACTTTTGCTCAGATCATAGCTATTTAACAACTGGATCTGACATCACCGTCCTCTTCCAGGATAGACTATCTTTCTGCCCTTCATCATTCTTCCTAAAACTCACTTTATTCTGTCTTTCTCTTGATCTCACCTCTCTATACCTGTCTTATTTATCAGTTTTATACCTTCTACCTTCCATTACTCGAATCCTCTTAAAAACCTGTTTGCATGTATGCTCATTTTTACTCTTTTCTTGCAAAAAAAATGTATTTTAATTTTGTATATAATAATCTTTGCGCAGCTTTTCTTTCCAGGCTCATAGGTCTTTACTAGGCTAAAGAATACAAGGGCTTTTTTAAGCCTAGCCATGCATCCCGAATCTCTGTCACGTTCTGACACCCTTGATAAGTGTAAGCATGGATCTGGGAGACGAAACATTTACTGGTTACCTGTGTCCATTAGAGACAGTTGGCAAACCAGGGATGAATTTCCAGTTTCCCATCCAATTGAACAAGTTGCACTTGAATTGAGTCAGGGAGGAACTCTGCTTCACATGGATGGGAAGCCTGTTCCATAGATGGGAATCTCTGAGATACATACCTATCTCTCCAGCAGGTCCTATTTATATCACAGGCAATGTTTAAGTAAGCTTTTCTTCCCAGGCCTCTACTCCAAAGACACTTTCTGCCCAGTCAACCTTTCTGCTCACGAAATGTAAGTGCATTAATAAGTAATCCTCAGTTATTTACCAGAAAATCAACACTTTATGAGGAGCAGGGCAAAATATCATGCAAATTTGGGATGTTCTGCAAAATTCTGGACAGTTGAGAGGCATACTTACTGATAACCTGATGCTTTCTTATTATGGGACTTGACTGTTAATTACTGTGTTTCTTGCTATGACGTAGCATTTGTTCATGTTATAGTGAGTCTCATTAGACCATACTGAGAACAAATCAATCATGTCTATAACAAGACATAAATTGGTATAAGGAGGTACCACCCATGCACTACACTGACTTGTGTTGCATAATGAAAGGTTGCTGGAAAGGTAATATGAAAGGAATTGCAATAATAACAGTAATCTGTGAAGTAAAAGGAAGCTGACAGGAAAATTAATTGCATATTCATCAAAGATACCCACACCTCCAGGTTGGTGGCAAAGCACGAAGCATCAGAGACTATCCATGTGCAACTAACAGTGGGTAAAACTGCCTTCCAGTTTATAGCCTGCTACAGACCACCCTCCCAAACCCAGAAACCCCACTCGGCCTTCCAGAGAACACTGGAAAATATGTAGGTCTCTCCAAACACCATTATATTGGGTGACTTCAACTACCCAAATATAGACTGGGAGCATTACTCTAGCTCCAACACCCTAGCCCAAAGGTTCCTAGAATTTATAAACTCAAATGCTATGGAACAACTTGTTACCACTCCCACAAGAGGGGAAAACATACTGGACCTGATCATCACCAACATGGGGACTCTATGCTCCAGACCAGAAGTGTATCCCTCACTGGTAAGATCAGACCATAAACTAATCTCACTGGATATTCACATCCCGACCCCACCCCCTGCCCAGAAAATCACAGTGAAAAACTTCTCTAAAGCAAATTTCACACTCCTCAAAACCGAGGTGGAATCCTTCAAAGCCCCAGGGCCTGTGGAAAATACGGCCCAGACCGCAGAATCCTTTATAAACACATTCTATGAACACCTTCAGGAATGCATGGATCATGCGATCCCACATAAAACCAAGACCCAATCCTCCAAAGGCAGATGTCCTGTCTGGTGGACCTCAGCCATAAACAAACTATACAATAGAAGGAGGAAGCTACTAAATGATAGAGCAAAATCCCAAAAAGGGAAGGCATCACTGATCAGTATTAGCAAAAAACTACGGGCACTCATAAAATTGTCTAAGGCCAGCTTTGAGAGAAAAATTGCACAGGACACTAAGGATAATCACAAGGCTTTCTTTAGTTATGTTAGGAACCTGAGTGGTAATTCCCAGATATGCTCAGAATTAGTCCAAAATGACAAAAAATACACCGAACCTACAGACATTGCCAACATCCTAGCTGACAGGTTCAGCACAAACTTCTCCCCCCCTCCCCATCAAAAGGGCAAATATCTATCCTAGCAGAGTGCTGCCCCCCTGACATCTCAGATGCTCAGGTAAGAGCCGCCCTCTCCAAAGCAAAAAACACAGCATCAATGGGACCAGACGGTGTCCCGGCTACGCCCCTACATGAACTCCAAGAAGAGCTAAACCCAAACATAAAACTACTGTTCAATCTCAGCCTTACTACAGGATATGTGCCCAAAGAGTGGCGTACAGCAACAGTGGCCCATCTCCATAAAGGTGGTGCCTCAACGGATCCTGGAAACTATCGCCCCATAAGCCTGACTAGCTTGGTCTGCAAAGCTATGGAAAGGATCATCATGGACCTCATAAATAAAGATATTGGGGACCTACAGACACTGGATCCTACCCAGTTCGGCTTTGTTAAGGGCAGATCCTGCCTCTTAAACCTGGTTGATTTCTTTGAAACAGTCACCAAGGCCATTGACGAGGGGAAGGTGGTCCACACAGCCTATCTGGACCTCGCAAAAACCTTCGATACAATACCCCACTCGGGCATTATAGGTAAGCTCACCAGCTTAAATATAAACCCCTATGTCACTAGATGGGTTGCAAACTGGCTCAAGGACAGAACCCACATGGTTAGAAATGCTGGAGCCATGTCAGACTCCAAACCAGTTACAAGTGGTGTCCCACAAGGCTCAGTCCTGGGACCTCTCTTGTTCAGTATATATTTCTCGGAGGTACAGGCCAACACGGAAGGACTGTGGCTGACCAAGTTCGCAGATGACTGCAAACTGGGCGCCATAATCGATTCTCCAGCCGACACAAGCATCCTTCAAAAGGGCCTCATAGAAACAGTCAGCTGGTGCCAGAGCCATGGCCTCAAGCTAAATGCCAAAAAGTGTATAGTCATCCCCTTTGGCAAAAACAAAGTGCCCACAAATTACCACATAGAACAAGAAGTAATTAGGGATCTGGGTACCCAAGTTGATAGCAATCTCTCATTTGACAACCACATGGCCAAAGTGGTTAGAAAAGCATTTTATATAGCCCACCTAATCATGAAGGGATTCACATCTAGATCAGGGGAGGTCATCGTGCCTATTTACTCATCCCTCATCAGGCCCATAATTGAGTACAATGTCCCTTTTGGGATGTACCTTACCAGACACCTGCAGCAACTGGAAAGACCCCAAAAGTACCTCACCAAGAGGATCAAAGGGCTCACACAGATGCCATATGCTGCCCAGTTAAAGAAACTCCAGCTCTACTCAGTGGCATACCGCCTGTTCAGAGGCGATCTGTGCCTGACGTATAAAGCCATGTCCAACCCGGAATTAATGGACATGCTGCACCTCAGAAAATCCAAATCCCATCGAGCTACGCACTCGAGAGACTTGAACCTCAGCACAGAAATAAATAGGACATGCTGGAGGGACAGATTCATAACCCAGAGGCTCTCTTCATTCTGGAATAAAATCCCAGTCCAGGTTAGGCAGAGTCCCTCATTGACTCTCTTCAAGAGGAATCTTGATGAGTGGATGGGAGATCGTAGGTTTACCCCGGGTATCACTTTTGTGTCACTGTTAGACAGAGGCACAGTATACTAACCTTGAAAAAGGATATAGCAAAATAAATTTAAAATGGGTGGTAAAAGCCAAACACATTCTGGCTAGGCTTATAAATGCCCTAGGGCAGATAGCCTAGTATGAACCTATGAACCTATGAACCTATAAATAATATCATGGAAAGGTGTCTGTCAGTACCATATTTTTCTTTTCTGCCCTGCTGTTTATTCTTTATTTTAAACTAGTTCTCAGGCTATCTCTCATCTTTACCAGATTAATAATAGTTCTATTTTATCTTTTGTTTTAAAACACAAAGACATTTGGATCCATATTGCATATTGATTCAGTAGTTGCTGAAACATAACAAATTACTGCATTAAAAGTGGGAAAAGGGCATTTTCATTGAAAACAGCATGTGCTGTATAACAGTGTCATACAGAAAAAAATATTTATTTTCTTGGAGAAGCAATGGTTTCACAGATAATTTGACTGGGGTTAAGGTTGCAGAACCACAGAAACTTGTACTTGATAGGATGTTTTGCAAGTGCTTTCTGGTGACATTCCCTTTAGAGGGGTTTTATGAATGATTCTCCCTTTGGCAAATAACATTTTTAATGTGTCCCTTATGCGTTTTTTTCCTTTATTGGAGTATAATGGCTCTCCATGCACTATACATAGATAATGCATTACTTTTACACATGAGTGTTGTTGTAGATGAGTGTTATACCTGTCTGAAGGTGTATGCTTCATTGTTTTGGTCAGCTGTAAGGAATGCACTATTTTACATGGTTACAAGTGAATACAGTGAAATTCTCTGAAATCTAAATGTCACTGAAAAAATATATAAAAAAATTATGTGCATAGTAAATAAAACATGGACTAACAGTGGAATATGTTAGCACTATTAAATGTATTAACACGTCAAGAATATGGCAAGAAAAACAGTACTGACAGAAAAGACATAGGTTGAATATTTTGCTTAATAGAAGCTGAAAAAAAAATAATTTATTAGCTTTCAGATAGCATTCAGTGAAGAAGGATATTCACAGAAGGACAAGAAAATGTTCCAAAAGCTGTCATTACATGGGTTCACAAATTCATAGGTGATTACTAGGCTAATGGCAGAGAGCCTTTACAAGCTTAACCAATAATATCCCAGGATATGACAATACTATATCTTAATTCCCCAAATACGGAATGGGATAGTATCAGGGTAGTGGGTCTTTGGTTGTTGGAGCCCTCAGTCATATTACAGACTACGTCTGTCCATAAGGGACATGGACTGTACACCAGGAGTGAATTTATGGTTTGCCATCCATTTATCCAAATTCTTTTTGAAGAGAGTGAGGGACAGGCTTTGTTTTATAAAGGTGGGAAGTTTATTCCATAAATGTGGTAGCCTTTGGGATATGAATCTGTCTCTCCAGCAAGTTCTGTTAGAGTCACAAATAAGGTTCAGGTCCATGGAACATGTAACCCTTGCATACTTTTTCTTGAAAATATGTAAGATTTTCATTATGGCTAGATCAGAGAATGCCTTGTAGGTTAGGCATAAGTCCCCTCCCAATAAACGATATGAGATGGAGTAAAGAAATAAGGCCTTTAGTCAGCCCACATAAGACGTGTCTTATGCTTTGTATTTTTTTGTGTGTGTTTGTGAGAAACCTCTGGGATCGCTCCAACTGGTGTAAGTGCCCCTTTAGGTACATGCAGAAGGGAGCATTGTACTCAATTATGGTCCTGATGAAGGCCGAGTACAATGGCACTATGACTTCCTTTGATCTTGATGCCATGCCTTTACTTATAAGTTGAGACACACAGAAGGATTTCCACACTACAATAGATACCTAGTGGTCAAAGCTCAGGTTACTATTTATCTGTGTTCCTAGGTCCCTCACCACTGGGTCTAATTTTAGGAATATGATATCAGTATTATAATATGCAGGGATATCTAATTTACAGAAGTCTCTGATTACACATTTTGTAGCCTTTAGTCTCAGACCATGGTTTTGACAACAGTCATTTGTCATTGTTAGGCCAAATTGTAGGATGTCTGACTTGCTATCTAATTTGTTTGTTTATTCAGACTGGTGAGTGTCCTTTTGCATTGTTTTGTCTATTCATTTTTGGTTTTGGAAAGGATCCTTTTACCTTTGTTGAATACCCTATTTGTGTTAGGGGTCCACCAGGGTGGTTTATTTTTATAAGTAACCATAGGTTTGACTCAGACAGGTACTGCCTCCTCTGTGCAGCTATGACTGTGGTTGTAGAGTACTTTTATCTACATCTCAGAGTAGGCCTCAGTGTCATCTGGGTTTTTGAGGGCCTTTGAAATTTAACAAGCTGTCACTTAGTTTGAGGTACTTGGCCTTAGCAAAGTTTTTAACAGGTTTGGAGTTTATTGGAGGTTCTAGGTTAGTTTTAATATTAAAGGAGATCATTTTGTGGTCAGATCATACCAGAGAGGAGTTAATGCACAGGAGGGAGCAGCATCTCCCCATGTTTGTGAGTACCAGATCTAAGATATTTGTACCTCTAGTTGGGTAGCTAAGTAGTTGCTCCAGGGTGTTTACATTGATGAAGTCCAAAAAAAAATCTGAGTGAGTGAATTATGGGTCATATAAGACTCCCAGTTTATGGATGGGTAGTTGAAGTCGCCCTTAAGTATGGTATTAGGCTGAATGTTAAGAGATTCAAGGAAGTTTTGGTAGGAGGTGTGGTTTTTCTGACTTATGTTAGGAGGATCTGTAGCTAGTAAGGATATGATAGGGGGTCACACCTATGGTTAACTGGGCATGGAGCAGCTCAAGTGAGACATTTTGTTTGACCAGTCTAGCAGTGTACGTGTCCTTTATGAACAGAGACCTCTCCTCCCTTTGTTTTATCCTGAGCTGAAGGGATCAACATGTATGAAAGGCACTGTAGCCATTGTTAGCTGGGGTACTTTCCGTGGTTCTGAACCATGTTTCCGTGACTACACATATGTCTGCATCTCCAGCATGAGGAGTGCTTCCAGGGAGTGCAGTTTTTTTTTTTTTTTTTTTTTAATTCCTAGTATTGAGTAGTAGTACCTTTAGGTAGAGCAAGTGCAAAAAAATACTTACATCAACTTTGTAAGAACACACAAATGGTTTTAGAAGCAATCCAAATATTGTAGTCACTGGTGTCCAAGCTAGGCACAAGAAATCTCTGAATAAATGAACACAGTCTCATAAACATGTATGGCTTTTATACCAGTAGGATGAAAGACTGTCACACAGTTAAGCCCTAGGCCAAATAGATAAACAGACAATAAGCCTTCCACCAGCAGTTCCCAACTGACAAGTGTTGAATCAGCCCTCTGCTCCCACCAGAGTGCAGAAAATCCTCTTAATGTAAAACAAACTGGTTTTTAGCTCAAGTACAGTAACAGATGCATTTCATTAAAAGACAGAACTGCTGTAGCAGGAATCCTTGGAAATAAGTTTCCAAACCCTGAGAAATGGTCCAGATACAGAAAAAGTGTACAAATATTGGATAACTTCTACAAACATAGAAAAACTTTGCAAAACTTAGAAATATTTTGACAAACTCAGTAAACTTTGGCAAACTCAGAACAGCTTTTGCAGTGTCAGAAGAGGTTAGCAAATATCAGAATACTATTAAAACAGCCTAAGAGCAGTACAATAACAAATAGATGGCATTTCTTTAACAAGTGCTGGCTGAAAAATAGTGATCAATTCAACCAAATCAATAAATTCAACACAGGACTGTTAAATAGCACAGTTAAAGTAACTGAAAAGAACCCCGTATTTGTTCTATGTACATAAATATGCCAACTGTTTGTTATGACAGGATGAAATGCTTCTAAAATCAGAATATAAATAATAAATGCAAAATAGAGCTGTATGAGCTTGTGAAGAATTTCAGGGATTCTATTCTTCTCTAAGATAAATGCCCAAGTTTAAAAGGATTTGTTAAAAAGAGGAAGGATTATGAGTCTCATGGTCAACATAAGGCTGTTTCTAAATTTCTCCAAATCAGTCTGTACTGAAAAAGATGCCTTTCAAAATTTCTCCAAATATATCTGTTCTGATAGACATTCCATAGAAATATGAAAGTAGCCATTATTGGGTGTATTACTTACCCACTTTATTTCATTCCTACATTTCAGACCTGGTGGGGAGTGTTCAGCATGTGCCTAGTAGTTTTATGTGAAAGCTATAGCTGGAGCTTTTATATACTTGTATTATTGTCTGAGATTGTAGCCACAATGTATCAATTAAATAAACACACATGTCCACTTCCAAAGCTACTCTTTCCATTCTAAAGGTGCCTTCTCCAACCACAGCAATAGCCTATAAATGCTCAAAAGTCAGTAACTCATCATCCCATAAAGGATAAGACTTTGAGATGTAAAGAGATCCGAAATAACAATAAGAATAAGTGGAAAAACTCAGAGGAAATGAATACCAGTATTAATAACACGTCACAAAATGCAGAAATGTTCTGAGGATAGACTCCTTCTTTGCTTATAGGAAATGAATCAAGCAAGCTTCTTATAGACAAAATAATTAGACACATATGACACCATTACATCATTTTTTGAGAGAGCATGCTGGATTTTCATGGCTGGCTTCAGTATTTGGATATTTTTATATGCATACAAACAGTACCAACAGAAAGTCCTACGCCCACTGTGCTGAATTATAGTCACAGTCATATGTAAAGAAGTGGGAAACATAAGATGTTACCCTCGCATGCTTGGACCGAGTCCTCTCTAGGCTGCATCATAAGAGTCTATTCATGAAAGTCATGAACACAGGAGGAGATATGGCACACCTGAGAAAGAATCCTTCATCCATCCTGGTTCTAGTCATCTTAATTCTGAGAATATAGCAGAGGTCTTTATCCTAAAATACAGGTAATGAACTGCAGAGTGCATCAGCAGCCCCTTGACTCCATACTACTGTAGCATCTCCCACAAGGCACTGCAGGGCATTACAGGGTACATGGACATATGCCTTCTACAGGCCCACAGGACACATGTAGACAGTATGGATAACTTTCAATGCAAGGACAAAAGAGTTGAGGCACCACTCCACAGCCAGGATGCAGTCTATATTGTTTCTTCTAACCAGAGGCTCGACAGTTTAACTAAGTTGCTTATCCAGTATGCTGGCATAGACTTCCCAAGAAGGATGAACACCCTGAGCCTTTAAAACTGAAATACCTGTTCTTCTTTTTGAAAATAGGGAACACTACCTACATTTGTCAAACAAGAGATAATGTTCCCAGTCTTACATATACTGTTACAAATTAGTGCTAACTATGACGACCCAACAATTTGTGGTGCCTTCAGTCCTTCAGCATTTCTAGAAAGATCTCACGGAGTCCTGCAGCTTTCCACAGTAGAACTAATGTAACTTAATTTCCAGAGTGACTAATACAATGCCATCTCACTTCCAAAGAAACTGGATATGATGGAAGAGATTGATCCATTTCTGCCAGGTACTTCTGGTGCTATTTCCACAGAGGTGGCCACATTGTCCATATTCAGGATTTCAGAGACATGTCTTTTCTTCCTTTTGACAATGTCTCTAGTCAAGGTAAGGATGTTGCCACCCTTACTAATAACAGCCAAGAGAATACCCCACTTCCCCTGGGTAGTTTTCCAGAACAACTTTGAGCCCATTTTAAAGTAATTCTCCTAGACCTTGCCAAAGTGTTTGCACACCTGCAACTTTGCTTTGGCAGTTGCTACATATACTGCCTTTCTGACTTATCCGTACATATCAGTCAGATCCAGAGACTCACCCTCATCTAAGAACATTGCATAGAACAACTGTTTTCTTTAACCAAGCAGCTTCCCCAATGCAGATTTGCACAAGTAGGTCCTAAGTTTACTGACATGACAAGCATGAGCCATGTTTTAGATGTAGCACTTTGCTGCTGTCTGTATTATATATTTTCTCTGCCTTTTTATTCAGTTCCTTGTATTGTGCCACTGCCTAGCATGAACAAGTCAGATAAGTTCACTAGTCACCTGAAATGTGTATGTTAACCATATAAACAGAATTAAAATGCAAATTAATGGCTACTGCACAATATGTTTCCAACAGGGTTAATTCTATGTTTGCAGTTACACTTGAGCTCTGTAACTTCAGCATGATTTCCATGCTTGCAGCTTTAGTGACTATACACCTAACTTTCTGAGACAGAAGATTGGGTAAGATTAGGTAGATAAAGATGTTATTTAAAACAATAGTTTGCACAATAGGCAATGAAATGATCAAATTAGATGGAGTAAGCAATATTATCTGCCATCATATGCAGTTTCTTTGGAAATTTGATGCTGTTGTAAAGTATGTCACAAACCTTATTGTATCTTATTTTTTATACAACACTCAGTGATTTCTAATTAACCTACGAATGTGATAAGTCACAATAGATACTCCTTTCTACAAGTCAGGTAATGCACCGTGTGCTGTTTTAAATAAACGTAGTACGCTTTGGGATTATACATTACTCTTGCCATGATTTTTACAGTTTCAGCCTTCATAATAATTTGCAGTGGTAGTTCATTATTTTCAGAAAGATGCAGTTTGAAGAGGTTCATGATTACATTTTCCAAGCATCTATATCTGGAAACTGAGCGCTACTTCCTCAGCACTGCATCAACCAACATGTGAGAGTGATCACAGTTTTACTAAGGCGCTATTGTCAGAGATGCATTGCTTCATCAGTTTTGTCCAGATATTTCTGTTCCATGGGCATTTGAATTCTGCCAACAGATTTGCTTATAGCATCTCCGTTTTTGTTTTCTTTTTCTTTATTCATTCATCAGAATTTCTCTGAAAACAACATTGACCTGCTTGCCTTTTAATACTGCCTCGTCTTTCCTTCTTTAATGCTACCTCTCCATATCAAACCTTCCTACTGTCCAACATTTTCCCTCCCAAACACTTATTTTTCTGTTTTATAATTGCAAGTAGTCATGTACCTCTTACCCATCTTTGGATTTCCTTCTTCATCAGGTCATGCTTCTTAAGGATCATGTCTCCCTTCATAACTAACACTGAGTCTGCTGTAGTATATCTTCACTGTCTTCTTCTGAATATTTTTTTTCTCTCATTTTCCTTCAAAACATATGCCATTCAGGTATGGAAAAAGTCACAGTCTTATTGCTACTACCTCATTATAATTCCATTCAATGTTTCACATCACAGAAGCACTTTTGTTGGGTACAGTTAGAACTTCACCATGTTTCCTTCATGTTGAGTACATTACAGGGATATATCAAGTGCATTTTCATTGAAACCAGCACCACTGAGAAAATATGACAGAGCAAATTCATGATTTTAATGAAAGCATACAAAATCAGAGTTTCTACAGGTCACTAGACCCCCTCCCCCACAACTCTATTTATAATAACCAATAATTCAAACATTTAAGGCAAGGAGATATGTGATCTCACACTATCATATAGCCCTCTTTTGACGAAACTTAGGAATCAGTAAATGTACTTTGACAGTTCCAGTTTAATCAGAACAGAACCTGATCAAAACTGAGGAACATCATTACAATACTGCTGATGTCACTAGATTCGAGGAACATCATTACAATACTGCTGATGTCACTAGATTCGAGGAACATCATTACAATACTGCTGATGTCACTAGATTCGAGAAACATCATTACAAACTGCTGATGTAACTAGATTCGAGGAACATCATTACAATACTGATGTCACTAGATTTGAGGAACGTCATTACAATACTGCTGATGTCACTAGATTCGAGGAACATCATTACAATACTGCTGATGTCACTAGATTCGAGAAACATCATTACAAACTACTGATGTAACTAGATTCGAGGAACATCATTACAATACTGATGTCACTAGATTCGAGGAACATCATTACAATACTGCTGATGTCACTAGATTCGAGAAACATCATTACAAACTGCTGATGTAACTAGATTCAAGGAACATCATTACAATACTGATGTCACTAGATTTGAGGAACATCATTACAATACTGCTGATGTCACTAGATTCTAGGAACATCATTACAATACTGCTGATGTCACTAGATTCGAGAAACATCATTACAAACTGCTGATGTAACTAGCTTCGAGGAACATCATTACAATACTGATGTCACTAGATTCGAGAAACATCATTACAATACTGCTGATGTCACTAGATTCGAGGAACATCATTACAATACTGCTGATGTCACTAGATTCAAGGAACATCATTACAATACTGCTAATGTCACTAGATTCGAGGAACATCATTACAATACTGCTGATGTCACTAGATTCAAGGAACACCATTACAATACTATTGCTGTGACTAGATTCTTACTCTCTGTTTCTGGAATTATAATGTACACGAATCCTGCCATCTTCTTGTTGATGATGACGCAAAGGAGAAAGCCAAGTCAATACAATTTTAACAGAGATAAAACTACCGCAACTGAGATCTTTAGAAAAGGGTTAGAGCATCTACACAGGAAAAAATGGGAATTGTGGGAACAATACATACAGGGGAGGAATGAGGTTTAAAAGAAGGCAGGACTTAAGTGAGCTATGTAATGTCTGACTGAAAATGATGGGTAGGTTATAAGTGATGTATTATTTTTGCAACTGGGGGTGTGTCAGTATGGTTTATAATGTAAAATGCTAGGATTGTGTCTATGACACTGTGTGGTTTGTTTTCATTTATATAAAAGTAGGATTGTGTCTGTGTGGTTTGTTTTCATTTATATAAAAGTATAATTGCTTATGATGTAAGTGATGATTTAATAAAGATTTTTCTTTTTTTTAAAAAGTGGGCAAAAATTGAATAATTTATGTAATGTTGCTTAGCTTCTATGATATAAAGCAATATATGTGAAGTATAATGTTTGTTAATGTTAATTTGTTAATACAGTTTGATTACTTTTGTATAAATGTAAAATTGCCTATGTCACAACTGATAATTCAATAAAGGTGTGTTTAAAAAAATACAGTTTTACTTCCAGCCTCAGCTGCTCTGGCAATACTGTTGCTGCTTAACTGATCTGAGCAGCATTGCCTAAACTGTAAACCTGTGAACGCTTTAGTTTAAGAGAAATTAGTATCTTCCAGTGTCGCTGACTGTAGAAAATTTTACCTTAGAACAGCTCAGGTTGCTGCTCTCAGCATATGAATAAAACAGTGTTTTCCAAACAGTTTAATAAGCAGAAATAGGCTTCTGCAAGATGGCTGCTTAACAAATATCTTTTTCTGGAGGGATATAGTACAATGTGAAGTCTCAGGCATTTTATTTCAGGTACGACTGTTGCAGTGGGATTCGTCCCATCATTACCCTCAAGTCACCCATCCTAGGCAATTATATTTGTTTTGTAACTGGCATCTGTTCTCACCTTCAGCATCCTATTTAGTTTCAGGCAGTAGATGAAAAGTGTGTACGTGTTAATTTCCAGTCCTTGGATTTACTATTAAGAAGTGATACTTATATCTGCCATTTACCATAAAGTGGTCCAGGAAATGGGAAAGGATCTAGTGAACCATTTAGCTATAGACTGGTTTAGGGAATATGGCAATGGTGCCAGTACAGAAGATGAAGTATTATTGATGCCAATTTGGTGAAGATACTATTCAAGCATTGAAAAAAAAATGAGATTCAGTTAACTCATCAAAGGCAGTGAAACTCTGCTGTCTTTAAGTATCGATGGCTGTCTTAGAAAATAAATGTTCACCCTTATTCCAGTCATGTGCAAGCATTTTGGAGTATTGTAAAGGGGTTTAGAAGAAGAGCTTGGACAGATTAGTATAACAAAAAGTAGGAACATGTTTTTTTTTTTTTATTTTATTTTTACATTTATTTTTACGTCATCAGCAGTGTGGCAGAAATACAAACTGTTGTCTCCAGTTTTCAGATGCATGTTTAATGGTAGTGTTTTTCTATTCCTTCATGCTTGTGAGGAAGTAATTTTCTTTTCCAGGATGAAAGAATGGCTTGGAAAAACATGGTGTCATAGTCCATCTTGTGCATCTAAATACTCTGCTTAAAAATGTAGCCCCAGATTGCATATGTTGTGATACTGGTATTAGTGTGGGTATCGTCAGTGTCCTGATGATATTAAGCAGATCATGATAATCAAAACAGTCCACGGCAGGGCTAGCCACCCAGCGGTGTAAACTTTGGCTGAAGTGGATTGTCACTGCTGAAGTGGCACCCTGACCCCATGTGAAAAATGGGAAAAGGGGTCGAGGCTGGATGGATTCAGCCTTGGACTCGTGAATTGCAGTTTGACATCACCGAATCCTGCTTTCTCATAAAGGCAGTGACTTCAAAGCTGAGTGCTGAAATATTGGTGGAAAGTGGGATTTTCTGCATAGACTGTGTTGCAGGGGAAGTACCTGCACAGACTTCTGTGTTCTTCAGCTTCTTTTTTTATGTCAAAGTATGTATTAAAGAACACATCTGACAGTCAATAGAACAACACATGATTAACAAGGACAACACATATAAACCAGATGACAAAGAAGGGTGAGGGTCACAAGTGAAAGTAAGGGAAGGGACAATAGTTTCAAAGCAGAGAGAAAAGTGGTCTTTGAATTGGTGAATTATAGGAGGATGAGAACTAGAGGAGGAGCTTCCTCAGAAGCTATTAGGAAAAGAAGCATCCCACATGGGATTAAGGTGTTACTATGCTAGCAGAACTTCGTCACAGATGCTCTTCAGCTCAAACAGATTAATAGTGGAACATGTGCATTATTTAAGACCCTTGAGAGATGAATAGTGCTGTTAAGGAAAGTTTTAGGAGGAATAAATGGCCAAATATCTTTATATCAGGAATAAGTGGAGGCCAAGCCGGGAAATGACAAGGCTGCAAAGAACCTAATCATGGATATGTGAGGGGTGCGAATTGTGTTCTACTGCTGACAGAGTCCATACAAAGGAGAAGAAGGGATACTTAGACTAGACAAGGCTTAACACTGATGAGGATCCTACCAGATGGGCCTCCTGCAGATCTGTAAAACAAGCAACACCAGAATTATCCATACTAAAGACTTACACCTTGCTGGACTATAGATAGGATCTGCTGGACAGGCAGGCATGCATCCCAGAGACTACCCCTTCTCTGGAACAGGCTCTTCATCCATGTAAAGCAGAGGTCCTCCCTAACCCAATTCAAGTTTAACTTGGACAATTGGATAGGGAACAGGTAATTCATCCCTGGTTTGACACCTGTGTATGTAATAGACACAGGCAGCCTGTAAAAAGGTTCATCTCCCTGGCTCCTGCTTGTAAATGTTTCATCTACCAAGCCCCTGATTACACATATCAATGTGCATGAACCTGTCAGAGATTTGGGATACAAGGCTAGGCTTATAAAATCCCAGTGGTCATTAGCATGGTACGCACCTATGAAGCTACACAACTATAACTAAAACTTTCATTTTACTAAATTTTCTTCTTACTATGTGTTGCAGCCAGGATGATTTTGTAATAGAATTTTTTTACAGCTGTAATATTTTTCCTGCTTAATTTAAGAACATATCAACTCAGATTAAACAGTCAGTCATGATAGTTAGTAGGTAAATGGCAAATCAGGATTTACCCTTTAGTAATTAGATTAAAACACTAGGGGTGAAACTTGAGTTAGTAAATGTTGCAGAGTACTTAACCCTGCTTTATCTAGTATCCAGCAAGGTCAGTTACAATTATACAATAAAGTTGCTTTAAAAAATGTTACTACAAGCAATAATGCCCAATGGAGTGTGTGTTATTGTGTAAATAACTCACACCTGGAGGTGTTCTGATGCCTGACACCTCTACACCCCTGGAATACACCCTGAAGGGCATTATTGCACTTAGAGAATGGGCTAGCTCTTAAACTGTTTTGTATTTGTTGTTTTTTTTAATATATATATATATATATATATATATATATATATATATATATATATATGTGTGTTATATGTGTGTGTGTATCCTTTTTTTTTTAATGTAAAATATTTCCTCCAACTAATGCAAACAAAGTATAACGTATGTAAATGTTGGAGGAACTCTTTTGCATCCAAACTGATGTTTTCCTGGTGCTGCAGTTTTCCTGCTTTAAAGGTTGCTTTTGCAGATTTATCAATACAAAATGACATTCTTATATCATCTGAAAAAGTTGTGACAATTTGCAGTTGTGCTTTTAGTTCCTCATCTGATGAGTTATACAGTTTTAAATCATCAACAAAGAGAAGATGAGAAGTCTTTATACTTTTTTTCTAGGAGCCAAATTATAGCCATGGCCTAAGCTCTTAAGTAGACAGCTTAATGGGTTAAGGGCAAGGCAAAAGAGCAACGGTGATAGACAGTCACCCAGGAATATCCACCTTAGAATTTTTATCCCTGGGATAATAATTTGTCCTTTATCATGGCTTAATTGCAAAGTGGTTTGTCACTGTTTCATGGTCACTATAATGTAGTTGATCGGTGTAGGGTGTATATTATACATTTTAAGCACTGTTTTATCCATGAATGTGGAATACTATCAAATGCTTTTTTGTAGTCTATCCATTCCATACTTAAATTATTCCCCTTTTTACAATTCTCTACTATGACTTTAACAACAAATGATTCTTTGTTCCATATGACTTTCTTTTATTCTATTGCCATAATTGAGTTTTCTTCTAAATGACTATAAGCTCTGTTGGCATCAATTCCAGTGTATAGTCTATATCTCATCAGAAGGCAAGTTATTGGGCTATAATTTTTAGGGTCGCTTGCAGGTTCAGTTTTACGTGGGAGCATTGTTTTTCCTGTTGTTAGCCAAGTTGGTGTCTGTTTGGGGAGTGCATATAAATAGTTTTTACTCGTGGCTAAATCTTTGTGCAAAGATGTTAATACTTTTAACCAGAAGTTAGGGACTGCATCTGGGCCTGGAGTTTTCCAATTGGAGGCTTTTCTTAACTTTGTTTCAATCCCTCTGGCTGTTACTTCATCCCATTTCATATCCTGTACCATTAAACTTCTTCTTCTTTCTTTTACTTCTTCTATCCATTTAGCATCTTTGTTATGTTCCACAGGAACTTCATAGATACTTCTCCAAAATGTAGGTATTTCTTTTTTTGGTGGTCTTTCAATTCCTTTTACCTTGTTTTTCAATTCTCTATAAAACTTTTTTGGGTCATCAATAAATTGCTTATTTTGTACTTTTCCTTTATAGTTTTCTGTGTGTCTTGTAAGTTTTTCCACCTGTGCTGAGATTTTTAGTTTGTTTGCGATAGTGCATGATAGATCCTGATCTGTTCTAATAGTGTGCATTGCTTTTATCATGTCTATCTTTCTAAGTATTTTGTGGATCTGTTCCCTCTTCTATACTCTTCTAACAGTGGCACTTCTTGTCTTAATTGCTTTATAGTTTTCACTATTCAATACTTCCATGACAGTATTTGAATTATCCCCTTCCTTTCCCTCACTACCCTGTGTTCTTGTGGCAGAACTTTATCAGTTATTAATTTAACTGCACAGTAATATATCCTGTTTACTTCTGTTATATTGCATGGATCTCTATGGACAGTCCTAATTACTGAATTCATCTGTTTTATCAAACTTCTGACTTTTTGGCTTTTACTGACCTTCTGCAGTCTATTTCTTTCATTGATTTTAATATGTCTATCTAACTCTATTAAATCAAGCAACTCTTCTCTTACCTTGTTTTCTTCTAAACTGAGGGTACATGTTTGTTTTCCATTTCCTGCGGGCATTCCATAGGAAGTCCTATTGCATCTTCCTGTGGCACATTCTCTTCAGTTTCATCTTGTGCCATCCATTGCTCTGTCATATGGGAACTCACTGGCCTATCACTCTTCAGCATTGATTGCATCAGAGTTTGCAGTTGCCTGTTCCTTCCCTTGCTGTCCAGCTTCAAGTGAACTTTTATACTGGTTTCCTGTGGAAGGCTCCAAAATATCTTCATATGGCGCCTGACCAATTGCTTCTCATTCCACTGGTTTCCCCTTAATTTGGAGGTCCATTGCTCTATCCTGTTGTGGTGCTTTCTGAATTAGATTTTCTACACTGAATCCTTTACTTTGGAGGTACTCCATACCCTCAGTTTCTATTTCTTTAACTTCTCCATTACTGATCTCCTTTTCTCCTTTCCTCTTTGTCTTCTTACTTTTTGTGTTGTAAAGTTTTTCATGTCTGGATTCCTTTGCCTAATTTTCTCTTCAAATATCTTTGGTGCTGCTCTTTTTGTATTGATAGTTTTGCTTTCTACTTTGCATAGATATTACACAATATTAAATCTCTTTTTCTTTCCCATGTTCATATTTCCTCTTCAGATGTCTCCTGATCTTCTTGTTTCTCCATACTTTAGGGACTCGTTCCATCATGCTGTGATATAACCTGTGTTAGACCTTCTACACCGAATCCTTCAGTTCGCAGGCAGTCTATAACTTCATTTTCAAGTTTTTTTAACTTCTGTTTTACTAATCTTCTTTTCCACATTCCCTCTTTCTGATATTGCTTTTTTTTTATTGTAAACATTTTCATGTCTGAATGCCTTTGCCTGTATTTCTCTTTGAATATCTTTGGGGCTGTCTTCTTTATGTTGATTAATTTGGCTTTTGCCTTTGCATAAATATTGCATCATATCAAATCTCTCTTTCTTCCCCATGCCCATATTTATTGTTTATACTTTTCAAAAATCTCTAGGTTTTGTTGTTTATATTTTTGCACTTCCTCAGATGCTTCTTTTTCCAAACAGATCAAAGTTTCTTGGTCTATATACTGCTTTTCACAAATCTGTAGTATTAACAACTACAAGTTTATATTTGGAGCTTCTGACAGTTTTTCTTGTGGAAGTATTTTTCTTTCCTCTGATTTCTCTATTAATCTTTTTGTATATCTTGTGTCTGGAAATTCTGGGCTTTTTTGCATAACAGTAACAATACATAATTTCTTTCTTATCCTCAATAGTCCACTTTATCTGTGAGGACATGCTGCAAGTTCTTCAGGAGGCCAGAAAACCCAGCACTTGGAAACCCTATTTTTCCAAATGGAAAAGGTTTTGCATCTGATGTCTTTCAAAGGATTTACAATCACTGCTGGTGGATTTTCCAGTGGTTCTGTCCTATCTGCATGAATTACTGGAGAGTGGACTGTCACACTCTTCAGTAAAAGCTCATCTGTTTTTTATCATATGTCTAACGCAGATTTGTAGTGACAGCATTAATAAAATTCTTTTTGGTTCACATATATCGTTCCTCAGCGTTCCATCTCTCATTTGGGTGCTTGCTTGGACAGAATAGTTTCTTTTATCATATGTCTGCCAATGTCTCCTCCTTTGGCTTCCAGACTGGAGGTTATACTTTTCTTAAAAGGCGTCCTTCGTATTAGACCACCAAGGAAATCAGTTCCTCCTCCTTGGGATCTTAAATTTGTCCTAGAAAAACTTAACCTGGCCACCTTTGAGCCAGCAAGGTCTTCTCTGCAACACGAACCTGGTAAACAGTTCTTCTTGTGGCCATTACTGCTGCTAGAAGGGTTTCAGAATTACAGGCTCTGATGTCTTCTTTTCCCTTCATGGTTTTCCACAAGGATAGGGTATTTTTGCACACTAATCCCTCCTTTATGCCCAAGGTGCTAAATGAGTTTTCTCTCAATCAGCCCATCAATCTTCCCACCTTTTTCCCTTCTCCTCAGTCCTCTAGTGAGAGGATCTTAGACATGTTTGTTGTTTACAGGCAGCTCAGATATTACATAGATAAAACCAAACCAATTAGGAAATTTGGCCACCTTTTTGGTTCCTATCACTCAAGGGCCCAGGGCAAGCCTGTTTCCAAGCAGACTATTTCCACTTGGATTTCCAAAATCATTTACTTTTATTATGTGTCTCATGGGAATACTCTCCACTCACCTGTTAGGGCACATTACACCAGAGCTATGTCTTCTCTGGGGCTTTTTTCAAGGGTTTAGACACCTGTTCTATCTTGGAAGCAGATACCTGGTCTTCTGCACACATACAAAACACTATAAGTTAGATGGTATTTCCAGGTCCAGAGCTGCCTTTGCTAGGGCTATTTTGCAGGGATTTGTGGAAAGTGGTACTGCTCCTCCACCCAATTCTTCTTCTCCATGAGCTTTGGTATTCTCCCTCATGGTATGAATAATGCAGCATATGAAAAGAAGGACGTGGAATAGTTGTGTAAAATCTTACCATAACCATAGATGTCCTTCTCTTCTGTATGTTGTAGTATTATTCTCCCCTGCTTAACCCCTTATGCTTGCCTGTTTGTTGATAGTGTGTTTCCTCACCTGGGATCAGGCTAGTGCTCTACTTGCAGCATTCAGTTCTGAAGATTGGTACGTACCGGCATCCGCTTTATACCCAGTACCATTTTATGACTGACGTAGGATCTGTGCTCTGTGCAACATTGCATGTACCCTACAGTAGTGTTAGACTTTTTTATACTGGCTGGATGTATGAGTCAGCCAGTGGCGGACTCCTTCATGTTATAAATACTGCAACATGTAGAAGAGAAGGACATATGTGGTTACGGCAAGATTTTACACAACTATTCTTTTTGCTGGTGAATCATTGGGCGATGAAGTCAGTAAATAGTTTAATAGGTAGGTACTAGGCTATTGGCCTAAGTAAGCCTAGCCAACAAGGGTCCCTGCCTTACGCCACCTAAGAAAGTTATTTTCCTGTGCTCCTGTCGGGCAGAGCCACAGAAGTGATCCCCGGGGTGTATTTCCTATTTCCCATCCACTCATCAAGATTGACATACATTTGAATTTTAGATTTCATTTCCTTCAGAAAATGCATGTTAAAACAAATCTTTTATATTCTAGCTAATTTCTAAGTTTCTAAGGGCAATATTTAAAATCTATCCCTATTTTTAGAACCTCTCCTGAATTATTTTAGGCATTATCCTGATATCTTGAGCTAAAACGTTGAGAGGTATGCATACCTCTTACCTGCTGCTGCCACTGCTGGGTTGCTCAGTTTCTCTCCCTCTCTCTCTCTCTCTGTCTCTCTCTCTCTCTCTCTCTCATACACTTCTGCTTTCATACATGCCAAGCCTGCATATACTCAGACATAAACACACATATACACACTTTTCATTTTTTAAAACATTCACTATTTATTTTAATTTTACGCTCACTAAACAGCAAAAACAATGCTAAAACAGTGTAAAATAATGGCAACCATTAACTTCCTTGCTGGCTGAGCTTCAAAGCACCTTAATATGCTACCAGGAAGCATCAGACTCATTTTTCAGTGGGGATTACCTGTGAATTAACATGCTGCTGGAAAACGTTTCTTCTCCAGTTAGGGTGCCAATGTACAGTTTGACTATTCTACAATACCTTTTAAATAATTATCTTGCATAATTCAAATGTTTTGTAAATGCAGTTGTTACCACTCTGTATTCACAGCTGAATAATTCATTTCTCATGATCTGCACATGCATACACTTCTGTGCATAGGTTCATAGGTTCATAGGTGTTTACTACACTAACGACCACAAGCGCCTTTTAAGCCTAGCCATGCATCTTGAATCTCTGACAAGTTTTGACACCCTTGATAAGTGTAAACATGAGCCTGGGAGATGAACCATTTACAGGTTACCTGTTTGCATTAGAGACATAGGTGCCAAACCAGTGATGAATTTCTGGTTTCTCATCCAATTGTCCAAGTTGCACTTGAGTTGGGTTAGGGAGGAACTCTCCTTCACATGGATGGGGAGCCTGTTCCATAGATGGGGTAATCTCTGGGATACCTACCTATCTCTCCAGTAGGTACTGTTTATATCACAGGCAAGGTTTAAGTCTTTGGAATGGGTAATACTGGTACTGTTTCTTTTGCGGATATGCAGGAATTTCATCAAAGTGAGTCTGACAATGCCCTGTATGCCAGGCATAGATCTCCCCTCAAAAGCATGTAGGATACAGAATACAGGGATAGGGCCTTGAAGTGGTCAGCATAGGACATATTACTTACACCATGCATTCATTTAGTGAGGAACATCTGTGGGCGTTCCAGTTTTTGGCTATGCCTGGTTAGGTATATACCAAAGGGGGCATTGTACTCAATGATAGGTCTGATGAATGCCAAATACAGTGGAACAATGACTTCCTTGGACTTAGATGCCATACCTTTGTTTATAAGTTGCGCAACATAGAATGATTTCCTCACCACTGTAGACACATGATGATCAAAGGCTGGATTACTATTTATGTGTGTCCCTACATCTCTGACTACTGGGCCAACTCTAAGGGGTGTGTTGTCAATATGATAGTTACCAGGGATGGATGACTTCCCAAAGGATACTATTATGTATTTCTTGGCATTTAGTTTTAGTCCATGGCTCTGACACCAGTTGTTTGTCTGTGACAGTCCCTCCTGGAGAACATTTGTGTCAGTATGAAATTCAATGACAGGTTCTAATTTGCAGTCATCTGCATATTTAGTCAGCCAGAGACTACTGACATTGGCCTTGACTTCTGAGAAGTAAATACCAAAAAGGAGCGGTCCAAGGACTGATCCTTGAGGGAATCCACTTGTGACTAGCCTCTTTGTGGAGGTAGACACCCCAATTCAAACTTCCTGGGTCCTGTCTGTAAGCCAATTGGCTATCCACCAGGCAACATACAGGTTTGTGCCTAACCTCTTGAGTTTGTCAACAATGCCCGAGTGTCGTATTGTGTCAAATGCCTTGGCCAGGTCAAGGTAGACACTGTGTATGGTTTTGCCCTCATCCAATGCTTTGGTGACCTTCTCAAAGAAGTCCACCAGGTTGAGTAGGCATGATATGTCCTTGACAAAACCAAACTGGATTGGGTCCAGGGTCTGGAGGTTTACTATATCTCTATTGATCATCTCCATGATAATTCTTTCCATGGCTTTACCTACAAGACTAGGGAGACCTATGGGTCTATAGTTTCCAGGGTCTGTAGATGACCCGCCTTTGTGCATAGGGATGACTGTTGCCTTTCTCCATTCATGAGGCACGAAGTCTGTTTGGAGGCTACATTTAAATAGTAATTCCAGAGGCCCTAATATGTCATGTTTCATGCTATTTAGAAGTTATCCTGGGATACAAATGTGCATGAAGTATGCAAAGAGTATGTCAATTACGTAACATACTGTGGCCATAAGAATACTGCTTTATTTTCAAGGTGTGTGCGCGCACGTGTGTGGTGTGTGTGTGTGTGTGTGTGTGTGTGTGTGTGTGTGTGTGTGTGTGTATGTGTGTGTGTGTGTGTGTGTGTGTGTGTGTGTGTGTGTGTGTGTGTGTGTGTGTGTGTGTGTGTGATTTTTGATGCCTTGCTAACAGCTTAATAAAAGCTAAAATATGATATGCACTGCTCTCAGATGGCACTTTTTTTCTTTGTAGTGCCTATTAAGTTTGAGAGCTTGCAATAGTTGAATGTTTTACATTTGTACCTCAATAGTTGAATGCTTTACATCTGTACCTCAATAGTTGAATGTTTTACATCTGTACCTCAATAGTTGAATGCTTTACATCTGTACCTCAATAGTTGAATGCTTTACATCTGTACCTCAATAGTTGAATGTTTTACATCTGTACCTCAATAGTTGAATGTTTTACATTTGTACCTCAATAGTTGAATGTTTTACATCTGTACCTCAATAGTTGAATGTTTTACATCTGTACCTCAATAGTTGAATGTTTTACATCTGTACCTCAACAGTTGAATGTTTTACATTTGTACCTGGCCATCATTATTTCTGCTGGCATAAACAGACATTTTAAAATGTCATAAAATCCCCACTCCTTTGGGTTTTGCATGATTAGATGAACCTAGCTATATTAGAAAACTGTATATACAGCACTTGAGTTATTCTTCAGATATTATGTGGCCAAATCACACTTTTAGTAAGACCTTTTATTTGTTTCTGCTATCCTTAGAGTGTGGTATATACACCATATCCAGAATAATTGGTTGGTAAGCAGTCATGCAGAATGTGCAAGCACATGAGTCTTCTGTTTCCTATTTGTTTTTTTTTTTTTTTTTTTCACATTTCAGAGTTAACATGTAGCTGAATTATTTAATGAGATGTACCATTCATATATAATATGGTCTTTGTTATAAAATACACTTTATGCTTTAAATCATTATCCCATCTATTTTGTTCATTTTAATCTGTCAGCTGCACAGTTATAGTCTAGCATTTATGTAACCTAATTTTTCTGGAACAATGTTTTATGTAAGCATTGTTCTGACGTGTTGAAGTAGCTAGTTTCTAAATTTCTGCTGTTTGCATTCTGCCACGTTTAGCACATGCTGTCTCTACTTTTTATGATGCAATCAATAGCATCCTACCTTCGCCCAGAATGATACCACAGAATAAGGACAAAATGATTGACTTCAACAATTAGCTAAGCTTCTGGTGTCATTCAAAGGGGATTCATTATCTGTCTGCCTGGGACGACATGATCGACAAACCACAATGCTTTGCCAGAAATGGTCTGCACCTGTCGCCCCTGGGATTCAGATTACTGGCTAAGGCTCTTGCCACCCCTAAAGTGCCTTTTTTAGGCAAGGTTCAAAGGACAAAACCACCACCATAACAGATACAAGCATGCAAACTCTGAAGGTAATGCTACTCAATGCTAGAAGTCTAAACCTCAAAATGCACTCTCTCAAGGAACTCCTAAAAATGGAGAACATCGATATCTGTGCAGTAACTGAGACCTGGTTCAAGGCTCCAGAGAGCACCCCTGCAATACCAGGCTACAACTCTTACCATATTTTTTGATCACCAAACCAAGACCGAAACACTAAAGGTGGAGGAGTGTCCATATTCACCAAGAATATTCACACCTCCAGGAAAGTTGCCCAACACAATATATCTGAAATTCTCCAGGTGAAACTAACACTAGGTAAGACTGCAATCCAAATTGTAGCTTGCTATAGATCCCCCACCATGCCCCAAGATTATCACTACACCTTTCTAAACATACTAGAAAATATTAAGATACAACCAAACACCTAATACTGAGTGATTTCAACAACCCTGCCATTAACTGGGAAAACTACTTGGGTACCAACACCTTTTCCCGATGGTTCTTGGAATTCATAAATTCCAACACCATGGATCAACTCATCAATTGTCCCACCAGATGCTCCACACCAGTGGTCACCCCCTCATGGGTCAGGTCTGACCATAAGCAAATAACCCTTGGCATCCACATCCCACCCCCACCCCCCAGTAAGGAAACCTCCATAAAAAACTTCTCCAAAGCCAACTTCATGCTACTCAAGTCAGAACTGACAAACTTCATGACACCCATGTAGACGTGAGCTGAAAGTTTGACTGCTGAATTCTAACTAATGCACTGTATGAACACATCCACTTGTGCATGAATCGTGCCATCCCAAATAGAACCAAGACGCTCTTCTCCAAAAAACGGAAGCCAGTCTGGTGGTCACCTGCCATAAACCAACTATACAACAGAAGGAAGAAACTGTTTCAGAAAAGAGGAAAATCCCAAGATGCAAAAAACTCCCTTACCAGCCTCAGTAAGAAGCTGAGGATCCCTCATAAAATCCTTCAAAGCTAGTTAGGAAAATAAAATTGCCAAAGATTCCAAAGACAACTACAAGGCATTCTATAGTTATGTCAAGAATCTAAATGGAAAAGCTCAGCTCTGCTCTGAGCTACAACAGAATGGCATTAAATATACTGATTCAAAGGATATTGCCAATATCCTGGCAGATCGATTTAGTGCTAACTTCACCCCCCTATCAACCCCTAAAGGGCCCATCTCAATACCAAAAGATTGCCAAATTCTGGAAAATCATGGCCACACAGGTAGCAACCGCACTCTCCAAAGCTAAGAATACAGCACCCATGGGACCAGATGACACCCGGGCTGTGTACTACATGAACTACAATATGAACTGGCACCTCACCTAAGTGTCATGTTTAATCATAGCCTCAAATCAGGCTTCATGCCCACTGATTGGTGCACAGCTACAGTTATCCCACTCCACAAGGGAGATTCACCTTGGATCCCAGGAACTACCATCCTATCAGTCTGACGAGCCTGATCTGCAAGGGCAGGGAACGCATTATCATGGAACTTATAAACAAAGACATTGGCAACCTTCAAACACTGAACCCCACCCAGTTTGGGTTTGTGAAGGGCCGATCTTGTCTCCTGAACCTGATTGACTTCTTCAAATCAGTCCCCAGAGCTGTGGACGAGGGTAAGGCGGTCCACACAGCCTATCTGGACCTCACCAAGGCCTTCGAAACCAACCTCCACTCTGGAATCATAGATAAACTTACTAAGCTGGGCATAAATCCCTACATCACTCAATGGGTTGCCAACTGGCTTACTGACAGAACCCAGACTGTAAAAGTAGCTGACTCCAAATCCAGATCCAGACAAGTGACAAGTGGAGTACCTCAGGGATCTGTCCTAAGACCACTCTTGTTTGGCATCTACTTCTCTGAAGTACAGGCCAACACTAAGGGACTCTGGCTAACAAAGTTCACAGATGACTGCAAACCAGGAGCCATTACTGAATCCTCAAATTATGTGGATACTCTCAAAAAGGGCCTTACAGAAACAGATGCTTGGTGCCAGGGCCATGAGCTCAAGCTTAATGCCAAGAAATGTATAGTTATCCCCTTTGGGAAAAAACATATACCCGTGAATTACCACATAGGTGGCAGTACACTAAACACCGAAAGTGGGATGAGAGACTTAGGGACACAGGTGGACAGTGGTCTCACCTTCGATAACCACATCGCCACAACAGTCAAAAAATCCTTCTATGTGGCACACCTCATCACTAAAGACTTTTCATCCAGAAAAAAAGAGGTCATTGTCCCACTGTACTCATCCCTCATTAGACCCATTATAGAGTACAATGCCCCATTTGGTATGTACCACACAAGATATCTGCAACAGCTGGAAAGGCCGCAGAAATACCTCACTAAAAGAATCACAGGCCTAAAGCAGATACCCTGTGCTGACCATCTAAAAAAACTCCAGATATACTCTGTGGCATATTGTCTAATCAGAGGCGATCTCTGCTTAACATACAAGACCATGTCATACCCTAAGCTGTTGGATATGCTCCACTTAAAGAAATCCCAATCGCTCAGAGCCAGACGCTCCAGGGATCTAAACCTTGTCATCACAATGAACAAAACATGCTGGAAGGATAGGTTCCTGACCCAGAGACTCCCCATACTCTGGAATAGACTGTCCATACATGTCAAGTAGAGCACCTCCTTGGCCCTCTTCAGAAGGAACCTTGAGGATTGGATGGGAGATAGGAAATTCACCCCGGGGATCACATTAGTTGCCCTGCTAGACAGGGGTCCAGGAAAGTAAATATTGTGGGAAGAAATATCCAGGGAATTGTTATGGCTAGGCTTGTAAAGGCCCTAGGGCCGATAACCTAGTACCAAGCTATGAAACTATGAACCTATATGAGTACAAAAAGAACTAGTCATACTGCTATTTTTTTTAGCTTGAGTTATGAACAAATATTATTTCTTCATTTCCCTGTTAAGTTCATGCCCTATCAAACCCGATAATCCATTTGGTAAGTTTCTTCCTTCACCATGAAATAACCTCAACCTGTTGCAGTCTCTCCTATGATGTAATATTTGGTTTTGCACAACAGAGTACTTTATTTATTTATTTATTTGCTGTGAGATTAGTTTATATATATATATATATATATATATATATATATATATATATATATATATGTATATACATACATATATATATATATATATATATATATATATATATATATATATGTGTGTGTGTGTGTGTGTGTATATATACTATATAAATATATATGTATGATTTTGAAGCAGTGTTCTTTCAGGAGTCATTGGTCTTAAGATGATCTATTACTGTTTCACAGAGAAATACTTTTATAAACAGATATGTCCGTGTTTCATGACAAAGGAGTTAACTGTAATCTGTTGCAAGAACTCTTAATTATCTTAAATTCTTAAGGAGTTTCAGTACAAATAATCATCTTCAGGGCAAACAAACAAACCACTTCTGTAGGCCCCACTCCCATGCACTTTAGTAGCTGCTTTTAACACCTCAGGCTTCTTCAGCAGTATTCAATGTAAGCAGATACTTAGCTGACACAATGGGACTTGAGGTGCTTAATAACTGTTTCTGGAAGATGGTAATGAGCTTATGTCCATCAATCACCTTAAGCAATCCTTGTGCGGAGCTTCATTTACTTTACAGCAAAGTGCAGATCTCCTGCCATTCCAAGCAGCAGATAATGGTGAATATTCTCCTTGTATTTTTCTGTGAAAAAAATGTAAAAAACAAAATAAAACAAAATGCAGCATGGGACACCAAACTGTATCAAATTATATAGAAACATATTGACATTTACCATCAGGTATCTGATTATAAACATGTTATTATGTTCATGAAATAGATGCCAAGAAGTTTACCTAGGAATTGAAGATGAGGACATCCATGTCCAGAACACATTAAAACAACTGAGTATGACTGAAGGCCCAGTCATAATGTTATGTAACTCATGAATAGTTTTACATGCCCCTATGTGTTATTGCCACTGAAAAATGTGTGTATCAGTGAAAGGTGTATGACAGCTTTTACAGGGTTTCTTGATTATAGGGAGACGGAGGTGAACTTTTCTTCTGACTGCTATTTAAACAGCAGTGTGAATTGAATTGAAGCACAGCCATATGTTTATAGGTCAATGAGTTAGTAAACAAAATCACAGCCATTAGGCCACTGAGGAGTTTAATGCCCTGCATCCTGTGGTGGAATGTCTGAGATATAATGCAGTTATCCAGCTTTTTCTTGAAGGCATGAAGAGAGGGGTTAAGTTTAACTGATGTGGAATTTATTCCATCAAAGTAGGAGTCTTTCAAGTATGAAATTGTTACATTTTATGGCATGTTTTATATTATTTTTTTTTTTTAATGAGATCAGTTGTCTTTTTGCGTTCAGGTCATAGGGGTACTCTAAGCAAAGTATTTCAAATGTTAATTGGGTCCTTTTCTTTCAATTCATGTAATGCTCTGTGTGCCATATAAAAGTATTCTGTAGGAAAATACAGAGAAGAAATACAATTGCTGCAGTCTTTGTTTACCACAAGGCTTGAAGATCTTAAGTTTTGTTTGTGAGGGATATTTTACCTACTCCAAGTGTGTCAGATGGCATGTGCAGGTTAGAGAAGAAGGAGGAGCATTCTGTAATTAGTCACATGACAGCTGTATACAAGGGATACATTTACCTCTTTAGCTCTAAGATTCAGAGGAGTATCTGGAGGGTTAACTCTGCATGCTTTGTGGACAATGGCAGCTATTTTGGTACCCAATGAAAGATCGGTATATTATATGGACTCCAAGGTCTTTTACTATTTTATCAACTTTTAGTTGTTGCTCTTCAATAATATATAAAACTGACAAAATGGGGATTTCCAATTATGTATTTTTGATGTCTTCTGTCAAATATAATGGATTATAATCCTTAACTTTGTGGAGAATGTATCAGACTTCTAAGTGGGGTTACATCTGTACTAGTATTCCTTCAACAAATAAGTAAAACTTCATCTTTGACAATGCTCTAATTACAGCTGATTTTAATATGAACTTACAAACAGCAGGATCACAGGATTGCATTCTGTCTGCACTGAGATTTAGGGTATGTAATACAATCATCTTAATTAAACCAGAACTGATATTGTACACAGATTCAACACCACAGTGGATCATCACATTTCAGATTCTATGGTTCGGCTCAGTAAGTATCAATACAATGACTGTCATTTGTATAACATGGAATACCCAAAGTTCCAGCCTCCATCCCAAATATGCCTTATCACCTTTATGAACTGAATTCATCTCTCACAGGACCACTACCAGACCTCATACTATGGACTGTGCTCCCAGTATACCTGTGGTAAATCAGTGCACGGTGTGTTAACCGTTTTATAGTCATGATGTCTTGAAGCAGCATGTAGGCAAAGCTCAATCAGCAGAGTAAGAGGCAGGAATCAGCACTTTCTTCAGATCACAAAATAAGTAAAGATAACATTTATGGCAAGAGACCTACTGTAGAGATGACCTAAAATAGTACTATCCGTATGGTCAGGATGTTTACAGTGAATTTTAACCTGTGCCTGCAGAAACACTGTGTACCTAATTATCTTCTCCCAAAAGTATCTTATTCAGTGGCAACAAATATCTGATACATTGAAAATGAACAGTGAGTGCCTCAAAGCCAATTGATTTAATTGTGACTGAGGATCTTTTTGTAAATTCTGTAGCCTGTTCATATAACAATAAAATATTAAAACAAATATCACTGCTAATCACTGATCATAAATACTAAACTGATCTACAAAATGTTTTACACAAGGCTGCTTTTATGGAATGTGAATTTTATTTAAATTTTTATTAACCACATAAGTGTAGTCATCTTCTATGACCCTTAATCAACCAGACTTTAAAATACCATCTTGCTCCAGTGCATTATATTAAACAGAAAAATGGCATTTTTACGAATGCAGTGGCAGCAAAGAAATATGACCTGTAACATGCATTAAAGTTATACTTGTATGACAATGCTAGTGTCTGGTTTCATGGAACATGGGTTTTATTTATTTATTTATTTATTTCCATTCATTCATCCATCCAGCTATCCTTCTTTATCCCCTTTTCCTATTTTTGCACATGGGGTTTGGGTGTGACATGAACAGTGATAATTATTAATTTCCATGTTAGTTGATAAATACAAACTAGACCCTTTTCAGTGACAATTATTGTCAAGTGGCAAAACAATGCAATTGCATTTAACTGAAGCAAGAGTAGAAGCAAAGGTGAAGGTGAATATAAGCCAGTATCATTATTTTCCTTAGCACAAACCAGCATCATATGATGAGCAGTGCAGGATTTACACATGACATTGTGGTTTGATCATGCGGGCAGAGTCTGAGTGATCAGACAAAGCCAGCTATCAGGAGACTTGCATTGCGCACATCCACATATAAACTGTTGGTATTATACAATGGCATTATTTTTAATAAGAAATGTCATTCCTTTTTTAAGGTAATATTTTTGTAGGAATGTATTTCCATTTTACCTCTTTTCACATCAGGTGGACAGATAGTTTTGTAATATACATGACAATGCTTGGATGTCACATTTTTGTAGGAGTTAGGGGTATATATGCATCCTGCTGTTTACATTGGAATGCTTGCTGTCTCCAGACATCGTGGGAGTATGTTCAAATTATTTTTAAACAACTGTTTGTGGCAATAATCTTATGAGTATAAGAGTGGAATTTTTTTTTATTTTCCTTTTTTTTCATTCTTTCTTTCTTTAGCAGTATGAGTTTCATTTCTCTGTTCAGTGGCATGGTCAATGAGATGGCTACAGTGTTTACCTTTTATTAACCACAGCTGCAAGGATTTATTTGTTTTTATTTTGTTTTGTGGCCAGACTTTCTGTCATAAGTAACTCTCGATTTATCATTGGCATTCTGATTGCAATGTCTTATCTACATGCAGATTTTAAAGTATTAATCAGTTTTATAGTGTAATAGTTGATATTTCATTCACCATGAGAATTAAAAGCAATCTAGTTTTAAATCTTGAAAACAGTTGTCAGAGAATGAAGAAAATTTGGGCAGAATAACAATTAAGGATAATTAAGGGTTATCTGTAAGAGTTAAAAGATATGAGCATATGGTTTCAGATATAAAGCTGTGTTGCTATGGATACCGATACATAATGACGTTAAACAGACAGCACTAAGTCAGTATTCAGTGAAGAGTTAGACAACAATGTACAATGCAGCAAAAAGCAAATGCAGTATATTATTAAGCAATGCAGTAGATCAAACTAGCTTACTCATTATTGAAGAGGTATATAATTTTCTTATTTATGTGTCCTTTCACTTAGGAACATCTAAGCTGCTGTTTACACTTGATATAACAGATGGGATGCTAAGGTGTCCTTAGTGTTCACATATCATGTGAGGCAAAATATTCTTGTTTGCTGTGAGTTTATACATCACACTAGCAGGGTTATACTAGGGCATTGTTTAGCTTTGTTACTCATACTAACTCCTGTGTTGATGCACTATGTTCAAACACTTGTCAGGTTCATTTGATACAAAATGCATTAACAAGAAAGGCATCTTTCAAGGTCATCTTCTTAACATTTTTCAAGGCTGAGTTTCACATTACTTAGTGTAACTCTTAAGCAATGAGTCAGACAAGTCTCTTCAATATATTAGTCAATTATAAGCTTCCTTTAGAATCATTGAGAAATGTTATAAATGGTGCTTTTTGGTCATTCTACTAATAAAACAAAGATGTCTGAGCATTATGCTGAAGGTAATTTTTGGACAGAGTTTGTCATGGCCTTTCATGTGATAAATGAGCAAATATTCACACTTAAATAAATTAAAAACAGCACTCTGTGGTATGTACATCAACACTTCTAAAATTAAATAAAGTAGTAGGAATCATCTATGCCTTAACAAATGATTGCAAGTTTCAATGCTAACATGCCATATATAGTGTCTTAATGCATACAGCTATACACAAATACATAAGGAATACATACCTCTGTCTTTCTCTATCATGAAACACAGTTTTGTATTCACTTTTTCTCATGTACCAAACTGCTGTACTACTCTGAAAGAAATGGATAAGCAGCCATATGGTGGATGAGAACTTGTCATGGATGGACAACTTGCTTACTTTACTTTTTATTATCAATGAGGGGACTGCAAGTAGCATAGCATATTGACAGTTATGATATACTATCCAGGCACATACTACTAAACAGTAGGATAGGCTGGGTGTTTTATGAAGCAGTGCAAATAGCAGCAGGTAATGAATCCACAGCACCTGAAAGACAGATTGTGCAAAGCTGTAGATGTGGCAAAACTGCATTTATACACATAACAGTGAACGGAGAAAAAGGGAGAGAGGGGTGGGGGATAAGGAGTAACTTGTCAGTGTCGAACATTGACTTGTATTGGAAACGGGCTGTAGAACTAGAATAGCAACATTAATTCTTTTATTTTTATTAACTCGTTTTATTTACCTTTTCAACAATAGTAATAAATCAAAATAATACAATTATTGAAACATATCAACTAATTAACTATTTACAGAGTCCATATCAAGATTCCCATTATAAATGATTAAATCATTAATATTTTACAAGCAAATCAGTTATTTTTTTCCAAGTTACTTATTGCTGCATAACATTAGAAGTTCTTATCTTAATGGCTGACAATTCTTTTTTGCAAACACTTTTAGATAAAAATATGAATTCTGTAAAGGATAGGATATGTTTACATTTCCAAATTATTGTGATAACATTCCTTGCAATAGCTAAAATAGACCATAAAAGAGGCACTTTCTTTCCTGGAATAATTTCTGGAATTGGAGCATTAAACAAAATCAAAGAATTAGTTATTATACATTTATATGACCACAACGCTTGAGCAAATTTTTTAAAGTCACTCTAAAAAGGAAATATTTTGTACTCTAACACCATATGTACCCAATCTAGATCTGAAGTTATTGTTACATCTCCGAAAATTAATATTTGATAGTTTATAAATTGTTGCAACATTATGAGGGGTTATAAAAGTTATATGTAAATATTTCCAAGTAAATAATTTCCATTACAGTGAAAATGAAATTTTGCCATCCAATTTAATTATGGTTTATTTATATCTGAAAACATTTAATTCATGATTTTTGTTAAGCAATTCCATAAAAATCCTCTCTGAAAAAATACACTCTGTTCTTAAAATTCTATGCCTTATTGTTAATTAAATTCTTATTAATGTTAAATACAAATTCTAAGATTTTTGGAACATTGTCCATAAATTATATAAACTATATTTTAATTTTTTCACTTACAAAATCTTTACAGGTTTGTAAACATAACCAATTATTTGTCCCTAAACTATTTCTAGCTAAAGATAATCTGCTGAATGCACTTTGTTGCCATTCAAGAACTGATCCCATAAATTAAGCTATATTCTTTAAAATGTATAATTTTATCTAAATTATATATTTCTAGGCTTTCATTAGTAAAAGCTATATGGAACAATAATCAATAGACAGGCTATTAGAGCCTCTAGATTGAACCCACTCCAGTCTAATTTTGAGAGAGAACTAGTTGACCTTAATGATAGATTGGTTGCTAGGAAATATAATGATAGTGAGATAAGTCATAGTTTCCAAAGCATAGAGAATATAAGGTCGAGCAGAGCATGTCCGTATTACTCAGAACAAGGGAATAGTCAGTATTTAGTATCTAGAGAGTTCGATAGTAGTAATACATCTAAACAGAAATTATCTATGTTTTTTACTCATGATTTTTGTTGTATCAAAGATATAATACATAAACATTGGAATTTATTAACTATAGATCCCCTGATTAAAAATATTGTTGGTGACCAACCACAGTTCTTATTTAAGAACAAGAAAAATCTATTCAGACTTTTATGTCATCCCCCTAGTAATATGTATCCTTCTCAAGCTGATTTACATCTAGGAACCAGGCCGTGCCATAGTTGTAATTTCTGTTCTTTTATTTCTAACTCTATACATTTTATACACCCTATAACTTTGCAAGTACGTAAGTTTGATGTAACAGCTGATTGTAACACCGAACATGTTGTTTACCTTGCTATGTGTTCTTCGTGCTCTGTTTTTTATATTGGAAAAACTGACAGGAGACTCAGATACGCATTAAATCTGGTATTAATGCAATCTCTAAACACATTTTAGTTACAGATGCTTCACATACATTTAGATTTATGGTAATATATATAAATAGACCTAATTTATGTGGTGGTGATGTAAGGAATTTCACTGAAAGGAATTAAATGAAATGGATAATTAAACTTCAAGCACACTTATTTCCTGGTTTAAATGAAAAGATACCTATTAAGCCAGCACTTAAAAATAGGAGGCTTACTTATAAATAATTATACATAGCTATATACATTTTTATGTATGTGTTTAAATATTCATATTGTGTGTTTAATATATTGTACCTTGCATGTCCTTGCTTGTTCAGACTGAGTAGTTTTTTATGAATTAGTTTTTAAAATGCATATTTTGAGGCTTTTTAAAATGTTAAGTATGTATATTTATTTATTAAATTGATGTGATTTAATAATTAAGTAATCCTGATTGAGCAGGTTGATTGCTTTATATATAAATAGAGCCAGTATCTATCAGTATAATATCATAGGGGTCTGAAGAAGCCACTTTGGTGAAAGCACATACCTGTTTCTTGTCGAATAAAGGAACTTTGTTTTACTCAAGGATTTAGTTTACTGTTCTTTCCTTTCTACAGAACTACGAGTACGTTTTGTTGGTCTGAATAGACATTTTCATGGTAAATACTGCTAACTGCCAGAGGTTGTCACTGAGCCAGTTTTACTATTGTTGTGTGACAGTTTTCATCAGTGCTCAGTGCCATTCATTTCCCAGCGGTGTTGGATATCTGTTTTATTTTATTATATTATCTTATATAAAATTCCTGGTTTGATGATATATCATGCAAACTACTCTCTAACCACTCCATAAAGCTAACTAGACTTAACCGATTACTATTATTTCTCAATAATGTACTAATACACATCTTTAAATAAGATATCTGAGCACACTCATATTTAATTATTCTCCTATTTTCTTTCACTAAATAGTATATGACATCTATAAATATATATTTTACTTTTCTATTTATATCCCCTCCAGTCTTTCTCCCTCCCTTCTCTCTATTCTTATGCTTATAACAACATAACTATTCTTAATATACCATACTAACTAGATCTATAATGACAATATATCAAACATTAGTGGAAAGATATAATATAGTTAAGACCACATTAGAACACCCTGTATTATTCATTTGAGGTAAGTATAATCCCACCACATTTCTTTCCTTTACATAGAGAAAAAACACACCACCTCCCCATAAAAAAATGTTCCTTAGGACACCACATATACAAATGCCGTAGATATAGCAAACTTACTGGCTGACAGAGTCAGTAAAAACTTCACCCCTCTGTCCCCCCGATCAGTAAATTAGGACATCCCCAGTACCTGCCCCCTTCTGCTTATATCTAGGGAACAGGTCATCACTGCTCTCTCAAAGGCAAAACATACAGCCTCTATGGGACCCCATAACATTCCAGGCTGCATCCTACATAGCAGCACCATTAGGTTCCCTAGTCAACCCAAGCCTGAGTACTGGCTTCATCACAGCTGAGTGGAGGACAGCCAATATTATCCCTTTGCACAAAAGTGAAGCATCCACCAATCTGGCAAATTATAGACCCCATTAGCCTAACTAGTCTGATCTGTAATGCCATGGAAAGGATTATCCTGGAATTCATTAACAAGAAGATTGGTAACCTCCAAAGACTCGATCCCACACAGTTTGGCTTCATCAGGGGGAGTTCATGTATGTTAAATTTGGTCAACTTCTTTGAGACAGTCACTAAAGCCATAGATGAGTGGAAGACGGTGCACACTGCCTGCCTTGAACTGGCCAAAGCCTTCAACACTATTCCCCACCCAGGCATAATAGATAACCTCTCTCAACTAGGCATCAATCCATATTTTACCAGATGGGTAGTAAACTGGCTCACTGATAGGATGCATCTAGTCAAAATAGGGGAAGCCACCTCAAGCAGTAGACCTGTAATGAGCTTCGTACCCCAGGGTTTGGTCTTTGGGCCTCTGATATTTGGGATTTATTTTTCTGAGGTGTAGGCCAAAATCAGTGGGCTATGGCTGACCAAGATTGCAGATGACTGCAAGCTGGGTGTTGTCATCAATTCCCCTAGTGATGTGGACAATCTCCAAGAGGGTCTCACACAAACAAATGACTGGTGCCAGAAACATGGCCTCAAGCTGAATACCAAAAAAATGCATCATCATCCCCTTTCGGTAGAGTGGCATCCCCACAAATTATCACATTAATAACAATGTCCTAAGCAAGCAATCAGTCATGAGGGATTTGGGCACCCAGGTTGATAGCAACCTGAATTTGACCACCATGTTGCTTCCATTGTACGGAAAGCTTTCTACATGGCCCACCTCATAAGTAAGGGTATCTCATCCAGGGACAATGAGGTCATAACATCCCTGTCATCTTCCCTATTAAGGCCCATTATTGCATACAATGCCCTTTTGGCATGTACCTCGCAAAGTACATGCAGCAGCAGGAGACCACAGAGGTTCCTCAACAGGAGAATCCAGGGCCTCAAACATCTGCCATACACAGATAGGCTAAAAGCCCTATCCCTCTACTCATTTTCATGCAGACTACTCAAAGGTGATCTCTGTCTGGGATACAAGGTAATCTCGGACCCCACCTTGGTGGGAGTGCTGCATATATGTAAGTCAGGCTCCAGTCATGTAACCTACACGAGTGGCCTCAACCTGCTCTGTGACATCAATAGGACTTGTTAGCGGGACAGATTTGTGTCCCAAAGACTCCCCATCTGTGGAATAGACTCCCTCTCCACGTCAATCTGAGTACCTCTTTACCCCTTTTTAAGCCTGACCTTGATAACTGGATGGGAAACAGAAAATACACCCCTGGGGTTCCACCTATGTCCCTGCTGGACAGGGGCATTGGGTGCTGACTTGTCTAAACATGGGCTAAATTCTTGGCTATGCTTATAAGGGCCTCATGGCCAATAGCCTAGTAACTTTCTGTAATACTATGATCCTATGAATAACATATGATAGTCTTCTATGAAAGACAGCAGACCTATGAATACATATATATAAATGATTCATTATCTAAACAATACAAATAAGTCACTACTAAGCCATAAAGTGGTATTAGATATTTGATATAAACATAACAAATCTACTATTAACTACTTTCTGTAATGTAATAGAGCTCAAATATTCACCCTCATATATACTTACGTATGTTCACGCATGTAAATACCAACTAGCTCCCATTAACTCATCTTAAATGTGATAATATTCCACACCACACCCTGTCTTTATCATAATAACTGAAAGAAAATAAATAATACTCAATGTTATTTATGTTTACCTAATGTGTGTAAATGTTACTGCTTCTCTCTCTCTATAATATATATATATATATATATATATATATATATATATATATATATATATATATTTTTTTTTTTTTTAATTTATTTAACATTTGTTGACCGGGAAAGTCTGACTAGGTTCCACAGAGCCTGTTTTCAGCAGAGGCCCGGGGATATATATACTTTTAATTACCGAACTCTAAGACGATCAAAGACCAGAATACTGAGACCAGAAAGCCGAAACCTAAAAATACTGATGCCCAAAATATCGAATTCAAACTGCACATACAAGCCAGTATACCAAAACTGTACTATGCAAAACAAACAAACAACAGAATATACATGAAGACAGAAAGTAAAATCCTGTAGAACATTAAATAATGACTAATTTACCTTCCCTCATGAAACTGGACAAACTAAATCTAATCTAAGTGGAGGGCTATGCCACCCAAACCCCCAACTTGGGGCACTACACCTCCCACACCCTTCCTAACTATATATACCAACTTAAGGATTGCACTACAGTGGAGAAAAGGGTTTACACTTTTTCCTTACGTCATTGTATAGCACACACATCCACTACTGCCAAGAGTGTACAAAACGTCTGCCATATTTGCTCACATAGTTCCTATAAAAATTTAAAGAAGCATACCGCATTTACAAACACGAACTTCGACCATCCTATTACTATGACATCTTACCATTAAATTTTAGTCTTCTGACACTCAGGATTCTGAATTTCAGTATTTTAACCTTCGATCATTTGCATTTTCAGTATTTTCAGGTTTAGGCTTTCTGGTCTCGGTATCATGGTCTTCAATCTTCTGAGAGTTTGGTAATTAAAAGTAGACCTAGATATATATATATATATATATATATATATATATATATATGTGTGTGTGTGTGTGTGTGTGTGTGTGTGTGTGTGTGTGCATATGTGCCCATGTATGCATGCTTGAAAATGATTTCAATATGTTAAAATCTCTATAGCCATATGTCTGTGCTTCTCTATCTATATAAACATATATGGATTTTTAGATATTATATTATATGAAAAAAATTGTTTGATATTTGCATGAAATATTTTCATCACTCTGTATTCAAAATTCATAAAGACAATGACACTACAATTCTAAATATTTCTTATAACCCACTATCTGTTAATTAAATAACTAACATTCATTATCTAAAACTTCTCTAAAATATATGAGTACAGTTGCAAAATTCACAGCATACCATAGAAGATGTTAAGTACAACATTACTTAAGTAATACAGTTAAAACTAATAAACACACTTTATAACAGATAAATGTGCCAGCATTCTTTTCTCTTTTTCTTTATATTATAAACATCTTCATTTAAGTCATGCTTCCTCATTGTCATCTTCTTTCTGAATGCTTAGTTTGTTACAGCCTAGGGAAGTTAGCCACTAACCAATGTACTAACAGCATGTTTTCCTTCATCTGTAAATGAAGACATGATGCATATATGGTTCTGTGCTGCTGTAACTTCAACAGTCAGTTAATATTAGTAGAGGAAACGCATTGCTAAAAATTACTAATGGCATTTAACTAAGTATGTTTTCTATGAATGTGGTCTAAATTGCTCATATATAGTTTTATAGGATCCTTCACAAAGAAAAAAAAAACAGAAATATTTGTCTGGATGGGAAGGTGATATGACATAACAAATACTTGCTTTTAACTTCATCACACCTAGTTTCTGTGAATGCCACACCTCTATCCACCCTAATCACATACTTATCTTTTGGATAATTTTCTGAAAAAAAAATCAAGTTAAAGAGGCTGGAGTAAAACCAAACTAATGTAAATACCTTGTGAACAGTAAACGCTGTTAAAAAGTAATGTGTTAAGCAAAAAGTCTGATAGTATTCAATGCTGTCCCAGTCTTTATATTGCTCCTGTAATATATTATAATACTGAAAACTCCAGAATTATATTTTTCTAAATGTTTTCAAATAGGTGTTCATATCTTAGAAAGTATGCAGTCCAGATATACAATGCCAGAAGTACTTTTGTTCAAGAAACCTGAGCTTTTACATGAAATATGAATACTGGCCAAGGCTCTTGCCACCCCCATAGTGCCTTTTTTAGGCAAGGCTCAAAAGGCAAACCCACCGCCATAAATAGCACAAGTAACAAAAAACTGAGTGTAATGCTACTCAATGCCAGAAGTCTAAACCTCAAAATGCCCGCACTCGAGGCACTCCTCAGTATGCAGAAAATCGATATATGTGCAGTAAGTATGAATAGGACATGCTGGAGGGATAGATTCATAACCCAGAGGCTTCCCATGCTCTGGAATAAGATCCCAGTTCATGTTAAGCAGAGCCCCTCACTGACTCTCTTCAAGAGAAATCTTGATGAGTGGATGGGAGATCGTAAGCTTACCCCAGGGGTCACATCTGTGTCACTACTAGACAGAGGCACAGTATTCTAAATCTATTCTGTGCATTTTTGTACCATTTTATGGGGTGGTGAAAGCCACATCACTATGGCTAGGCTTACAAATGCCCCAGGGCAGATAGCCTAGTACTAAACTATGAAACTATGAAACTATTAAACAGAAACCTGGTTTAAGGCTCCAGAGAGCACCCCAGTGCTACCAGGCTACAAGTCATACCGTACATTTTGGCCACAAAACCCTGACCAAAATACAAAAGGCAGGGGCGTATGCATATTCATCATGGATACCCATACCTCCAGGTTAGTGGCACAGCATAATATTTCAGAGATCATCCATGTGCAACTAACAATGGGCATAACGGCAATTCATATTGCAGCTTGCTACAGATCACCCACCATGTCCCAGGACCCCCATTCCACATTTCTGGAAACACTGGGAAACATAAAGGTTCTACCAAACATGCTGATATTGGGTGATTTCAATTACCCAATAATTAACTGGGAGAACTACTCAAGTACGAACTCCCTTGCCCAGCATTTCCTAGAATTTATAAACTCAAATGCCCTGGATCAACTGGTCAATACCCTAACCAGAGGTGACAACATATTAGACCTGGTCATCACCAACATGGGCAACCGGTGTTCTACATCAGAGGTCAACCCCTCGCTGGTTAGATCTGACCATAAACTAATCACTCTGGATATCCACATTCTGCCCCCACCCCCAGTCAAAGAAGCCACCATGAAAAACTTTCCAAAAGCAAACTTCATGTTACTTAAGACCGAGGTGGATAGTTTTAAAGCCCCCATGCCAAAGGATAACACTGTAGAAGCTGCAAAATCCTTTACTAATGCACTCTACGGGCACCTACAAGAATGCATGGATCATGTTATTCCAAGCAAAACCAAGACTCACTCCTCCAAGAAAAGGAAACCAGTCTGGTGGACCCCTGCTATAAACAAGCTATACAACAGAAAGAGGAAACTAGTACAGAAAAGAGTAAAATCTCAAGAAGGGATGACATCCCTGATCAGTATCAGCAAGAAACTATGATCCCTCATAAAATCATCCAAGTCTAGCTTCAAAAGAAAAATGGTCAAAGACTCCAAAGATAACCACAAGGCATTCTTTAGCTATGTCAAGAATCTAAGTGGCAATTCTCAGATCTGCTAGGAGTTAGTGCAGAATGGCGCAAAATACACTGAAATGACTGATATCGCCAACATCCTGGCAGACAGGTTCAGTACAAACTTGACCCCCTCTCACCCCCAAAAGGGCCCATAACCATACAGAAGAATGTAGTGCCCCTGAAATCACAGACACTCAGGTTAAAACAGCCCTCTCCAAAGCCAAAAATACAGCATCAGTGGGACCGTATGGTGTCCCAGGCTGTGTCCTACACAAGCTCAAAGATGAACTAACCCCTCACCTAAACACACTGTTCAAACTCAGCCTCTCCACAGGCTACATGCCCATAGAGTGGTGCACAGCAATGGTTATTCTGCTCCACAAAGGTGGAGCCACAACAGACCCCAGCAACTATCGCCCCATAAGCCTGACTAGCTTGGTCTGCAAGGCTATGGAGCACATCAACATGGATCTCATAAACAGAGATATTGGGAACCTCCAAACACTGGACCCTACCCAGTTCAGCTTTGTTAAGGGCAGATCATGCCTCCTAAACCTGGTGGACTTCTTTGAGACAGTTACCAAGACTATAGATGAGGGAAAAGGTGGTCCATACAGCCTACCTAGACCTCGCAGAGGCAGTCAACACCATTCCCCATTCAGGTATTATAGACAAGCTTGCCAGCCTGAACATAAACCCCTATGTCATGAGATAGGTTGCCAACTGGCTCACGGACAGAACCCACATGGTACGAGTTGTGGGAGCTAGGTCTGACTCTAAACCGGTTACAAGTGGTGTTCCCCAGGGCTCAGTCCTAGGACCCCTCCTATTCGGCATATACTTCTCAGAGGTATGGGCAAGCACAGAAGGACTATGGCTGACCAAGTTCACAGATGACTACAAACTAGGGGCTATAAATGACTCTCCGGTGAACACAGACCTCCTCCAAAAGGGTCTCACTGATACAAATACCTGATGTCAAAACCATGGCCTCAAGCTAAATGCCAACAAGTGCATAGTCATCCCCTTTGGAAAAAACAAAGTACCCACAAACTACCACATAGGTGGTAGCCCCCTAAATGCGGAAGATGTAATAAGGGATCTGGGGACCCAAGTAGATAGTAACCTCTTCTTTGATAATCCCATTGCCAAAGTAGTTAGAAAATCCTTCTATGTGGCCCACCTAATCAAAAAAGGGTTTGCATCCAGATCAAAAGAGGTCATTGTGCCCATCTACGCATCACTCATCAGACCCATCATAGAGTACAACGCCCCATTTGAGGTGTACCTTACAAGACACCTGCAACAACTGGAAAGACCACAGAAGTACCTCACCGAGAGGATCACTGCCCTCAAACAGATGCCCTATGCAGCTCGACTGAAGAAACTCCAGCTGTACTCGTTTGCATACCGCCTACTCAGAGGTGATTTCTGCCTGACATACAAGGCCATGTACAATCCAGAATTGATGGACATGCTCCACCTAAAGAAAACCATATCCCCTCGAGCCACTCACCCTAGGGATTTAAACCTCACCACAACAATAAATAGGATGTGCTGAAGGGATATATTCCTGTCCCAGAGACTTCCCATGCTTTGGAACAAGATTCCAATCTACATTAGGCAGAGCTCCTCACTAACCCTCTTTAACAGAAACCTTGACGAGTGCATGGGAAACAGAAAGTTTACCCCGGGGATCACTTCAATGGATCTGCTGGACAGAGGCACAGGGAACTAATCTAAGGGGGTGGCAAAAGCCAACACATTCCAGCTAGGCTTATAAATGCCTTCGGGCAGATAGCCTACTACCTACCTATGAACCTATGAAGGCAAAAGATTCCTTACTGAGAGCTAGTTTATTTAAATATTTACAAAAATATAAAAACATATATCTAGTTCCATAATTAGTGTAAATAATATTCAGTGTCTCCCAATTTATACAACTTACTCTAGAAGTATTGATTAGAATTTTCTCCAAAAATCATCTCAGATTTCAACTGATGTTATTCATCAGTTTGCATATGTGCTGATTTCAGAAGTAACTACATACTGAAATATTGCACATCTTCAAAATTGCTAGTAAACAACTAGCAGTATTCTCAGCACAGTGCATTATACATGGACAGTGGCATGTATTCTCACTATTGTAAGGAAAATTGGCTATGCTTAAAATGGCCTATAAGGACAAATAGCCTAATATTTACCTATGAATCATTTTTTCCCAGGAATAAGTGCAAAACTACTTCAAAAAACGGGTCTATATTAGAATGCCAAAACCTCACTTACACGAATCCCGAAAGACCAACACATACACAGCGAACTGCCATAGTTGGCCAACTCCACCACCCACTACGTACTGCCTACCCAAACAAAATAAATATGAATGTATTACTATATATGCACTTACCTTAACCTGCACCCTAACCCCAAGGTCAGTAACTATTGTACATTTACGTTAGGGAGCTATACAGGATAAAGGGAATCTCCCACTGATGTTTTACCTCACTAAGCATGGTTTGGACAAATATGGCGATTCAGTGTTTTGAATTTTGTCGGTGTTCATGTGGTTCGCTGTTTATGTGTCGGCTTTTAGGGATTCACATAAGTTAGGTTTTGTCATTCTAATATAGACTCCAAAAAACATGCCACACTGGTGGAATCATGACATCAGTTGGCTGTATAACAGAAAGAAAAAAATAGAAGATTTGGAACTCAGCATGATAAAAGCAGTCCTAATCAAACTAAACAGACAACTCAGAGGACAAATAAAGTCTACCAAAGCCAATGTGGTAAATCTGGCCTCTCAGGTCATGGACAACCACAAGGCATTCTTTAACTATGTCCACAACCTTAAAGGCAATACACAATTGTGTGCAGAGCTCATTGTTAATGGATCCACCTATACTGAGTCAGAAGATATAGCCAACCTACTGGCAGATGAATGAATCTCTAACTTTATCCCTATTTCACCCAGCCTCCCTGCAGGAAATATCATCAAATATAACTTCCTCCAGCTATTACTAGGGAACAGGTCCTCAGTGCTCTCTATATCACCAAGAACACTGCATTTATGAGCACTGACAGTATACCAGGCTGTTTTCAATGTAGCATAAAACATGAGCCTCTTGAAGGGAGAACAGCAATAGTCATCCCTCTGCACAAAGGTGGGTTTTCTACATACCCTGGAAAATACAGACCATAAGTCTTACTAGTCTCATATGGAAAGCCATGGAAAGAATTATCATGGAAATAATCAAAAATGACATAGGAAACCCCCAGACACTGGCCCATCCAAATTTGGTTTTAAGTGCAAGTCATGCCTTTTCAACCTGGTGGACTTCTTTGAGAAGGTCACCAAAGCAATGGATGAAGACAAAGCTGTTCACACTACATACATTAACCTGGCCAAGGCATTTGGCACAATACCCCATTCAGGCATTGTTGACAAACTCAAGAGGTTAGGTAAAGACCCTTATGACACCCATTGGATAGCCAGCTGAATCACAGACAGGTCCTAGGAAGTTAGAATTTTGTATTCGCCCTGTACAAAAAGGCCAGTCACCAGCAGAGACCCTCAGGAATTGGTCCTGGGACTGCTCCTGTTTGGCATGTACTTCTGTGAAGACAAGGCCAATAGCAAAGACCTCTGGCTGACCAAATTTTTAGACAATTGCAAATTAGGAGCAGTTATAGAATTCTCCACTGATACCAATGTTCTCCAGTAAGGGCTGACACAGATAGCTGATGTTATAGCCATAGACTAAAGCTAAATGCCAGGAAATGCTTAAAAGTATCCTTTGAAAAGTCAGCCACAGCTGATAACTACCATGTTGACAAACACACCCCTAAGAGTCAACCCAGTGGTCAGGGACTTGGGAAAACCTTTGACCGTCATATGTTTACAGCAGTAAGGAAATCATTCTATGTTGTGCAACTTATAAACAAAGGTATGCCATCTAGGTCTAAGGAGGTTATTATTCCATTGTATTTGGCACTCATCACACCTGTCATTGTATACAGTGACCTCTTTAGTGTATACCTAATCAGACACATCCAACAACTGGAACTTCTACAGTGCTTCCTCACTAAAAGAATATATGGCATAAATAAATATCCTTTGCAGACTGCCTCAAAGCTCTATTAGTGTATTCAGTCTCCTACAGACTAAAGAGAGATTCATGCCTGACATACAAGGCATCTTTGGACCACAGTCTGATGAACATCCTGCAAATCCGCAAAACAAACAACACCAGAAGTACCCATTCTAAAGACTTAAATTTTGCATGTGATATTTACAGGATTTGCTGGAGAAACAGGCATGTATCTCATTGACTACCCCTTATATGGAACAGGCTCCCCATCCATGTGAAGCAGAGCTACTCCCTAATGCACTTCAAGTGTAACATGGACAATTTGATAGGGAACAGGAAATTCATCCCTGTTTAACACAAATGTGTCTTATGGACACAGGCAGCCTATAAATGGTTCATTTTCCAGGCCCCTGCATGTAAATATTTAATCTCCCATGTCCCTGCTTACACTTACCAAAGCTATCAGAACTTGTTAGAGATTTGGGCTGCATGGCACTTAAAAAGGCCCTTGTGGTCATTAGTGTAGTACACACATATGAACCTATAAGTTATAATCAGTGATTAATATCACCATTATAGGACTTAATTAAAAGTCTTAATGTAATTTTCTTCGCTATATATTGCCCTTCCCTGTGCTGTGTATATTAATAAATCACTTAGTTAAGGAATCCAGCCACAGAAAATGTCACAATCTCATAAGGAGCTATGGCTGTTAAAAGGAAGCACATAAAACGATGTTGCAGGTGTGAATGAGGTAAAGTACAATGAAACAGTTTGCTCTTGTTGTAAAGAATGGCCATCCTCTTTATGCATTGTGAAGAGACCGGCATATTTGCATTTTGAATGAGTATCGTAAAAAATGCTATAGTAAAGTGTTTTCTCCAGTTTAAATGATGACTTAAAGATGGCATATTTCAGTAAATCCTTAAAGACATTAACGGTCATTTCATGATAGCAGATTAGAAACTATAAACATGTGCAAATTCTAAACTGGATTTTATTAAGTAAGTCCACATTATCGTATTTTTCTGCAAAAATGTTTCTTGAGTTCTATCTGAGAACTGGTACAGCTCAGTCAGGAGGTGGCCCAAAGAAATGAAAATATGAACTTCAGGATGAAGATACTGAAAACTGATAGTCACTGTAATAGCTGGACAATTAATAAGATTGCATTTGATAAAGCAAGCAAAGAATTGCAATTCTGCCTATTTTCAATGCATTCTTGTAGTATTTTATGATATTGCTTTAGTCTATATGAATGGTAACACTGTTAAGGTGCAGAAGTGGTTGGGATCGATTAGCATATATACAGGTTCAGTGCTCTAAAAGCATGTAAATCAAACACAGTTCACAGATAAAATGTTAACCGAAGCATTATACTGTCATGTGTAAACTGGGGTATGTAAAGAAGCATGCTTAACCACACCTGCAAGATTCACAGACAGTCAGACTGGACATTAAAGCCTTCAGCAGAGGGCACAGCACAATATGGAAATTAAGGCTTGATAACAATAGAAAAAAACACTGTTCTGCTGTCAGGTGTGCAGACACCAATGAGTGCACAAAGCAAGAAGAGCTGGATTTGGGTCAGCACACCTAAGCCTTGAACACAACCTATTATTGTTTAAACTAATGTATAGGGCAAGCATTTAAGGATGATAATCTTGTTTTAGTAATCACATGGTTATTGGATTTGACTGACTTGTAGGATAACATCGTGACCATACATTGCATTTTATCATCATTTTATTAATCTTGTAAAACTTATACAGTACATATTATCAACTTATAAACTGCGCTCGTGATAAGATTTGCACTTTCTTAAGACAACCTGGCTATCCAAAGCAGTGACTGTACATGTCATGTATTGTAGGTGCTTGTGTCATGCTCCGAGTACCCCATCAGTGATAGAAAGTGGAGACAAGTGCACGTATGTATTAGTCTTTGACAATATAGTCTGAATTTAGTGATGTAGATTGAGACACCTCCACCTTTAGTCCCTGTCTGTGCTGTTGCTGGTCTAAATGTGTGGAAGGCACTGAAGCTTTGCACTGCTGGACTGCTTACTGCAGTTTTAAACCATGTTTTAGTAACTGCATAGATATCCAAATTTCCCAAGGTGAGGAGTGATTGGAGGAAGTGAACCTTCTTGTTTAAACACCTTGCACTAAAAAAAAAACATCTTTAGATTTCCTTGGGCAGATTTTGCAAAGTTTTAAGATTTGTCAATTTGGTATTGTCTAAAAAAATATTTATGGGAGATGACAATGCTTTAGCCAATATTTGAAAGCCTAGAGGGGACAGGTAATTGATTAATATATGATTTAAAAAATACTTTCCAATCCTCAGGGACTTTGACTATGATAAAACTATGAATATTCCATTACTACATTAATTGTACTAACACAATGAATTATATCAAGCTATCATTGTAAATGAATAAAAAACCCACTTAAAAGTAAGACATCATGATATTCTTTCTCCTGATTTTTCAGTCCCCTCCATTATATAGTACCAGGCCTTAACTAACAAGTCTTATGTTTTTTTTCTGTGTGAGGTAAGTACTTGAATTCTGTTGTTCACAAAAGCCAGAAGCCAGTTCCAGTGAATGCTTCACCCACTTCACCACTTAAAGTCAAATTAAAAAAAATAATCTTAATTATATGAAAAGTTCAAGTCAAACCTATTGTCCCAACTTAAAAAAATACTAAAAATCCAGTATTTTTATGTACATACAAATAATAAATCATCTGTATAACACACATATAAAATGACACTATTTTCTTAAAAAAGTGGGAATCATAAAAAGATTCTGACTCAAATAGTCCCATGACCAAATTCACCTATGATGGGACAGAGTTTGCTCCCATGGCTGTGCCACTTTTTGCTTAAACAAAAAATGACTAATTCACATATGTATTATGAGGATGGGCCAGATCCCGCATAGTAATTTGAAGCTTCTAAGCCAATACTGTTTTATATATTAGTATACAATACTTGTTCATCCACATTTTTCCAACAATAATGTCTATCATATAAAACATTTTCAGTCTTAAGTAATAACATAGTGATGTCTTTAGCGTAGGAAGCTATGCTTTCTACATTTAATTTAATCCATTAATTATATAGCCTACTTTTTCTAAATATCCTTGGTATAGGTTCATAGGTTCATAGGTTCATACTAGGCTATCTGCCCAAGGGCATTTATAAGCCTAGCCCAGAGTTTTGTGGCTTTCGCCACCCCTTTAGTTTGGAGGATACTATGCCCATTATTTTGCTGTGCCTCTGTCAAGCAGTGACACTGAGATAATCCCTGGGGTATATCTGCAATCTCCCATCCATTGGTCAAGATTTCTCTTGAACAAAGCCAGCGAGGTGCTCTGCCTCACATGTACCGGGATTTTGTTCCACAGCATAGGGAGTCTCTGGGTGATGAATCTGTCCCTCCAGCACGTCCTATTAATAACCGTGTCAAGGTTTAAGTCTCCCACCCTTGTAGTTCTGAGGGATCTAGATTTTTTGAGGTGAAGCATGTTCATCAATTCTGGGTTGGACATGGCCTTGTATGTCAGGCACAGGTCACCTCTGAGCAGGCAGTGGCGACTGAATAGAGCTGGAGTTCCTTCAGTCGGGCAGCATAGGACATATTTTTGAGACCCTTTATCCTTTTGGTGAGGAACCTTTGGGGCCTTTCCAGCTGCTGCAGGTGTCGTGTCAGATACATTCCGAATGGGGCATTGTACTCAATCATTGGTCTGATGAGTGATGAGTACGGGGGACGATGACCTCCCTTGATCTAGATGTGAATCCCTTCATGATCAGGTGGGCAATGTAGAAGGTCTTCCTAACTACTTTGGCAATGTGAGTGTCAAACAAAAGGTTACTGTCAACCTGGGTCCCCAGATCCCTGATAACCTCTTCTGTGCTTAGTGGGTTGCCGCCTATATGGTAGCTAGGGGTAACCTTGTTTTTCCCGAAGGGTATGACTATACATTTTTTGGCATTTAACTTTAGGCCATGGCTCTGGCACCAGTTATCTGTTTCTATAAGACCCTTCTGAAGGATATCTGTGTCAGATGTGTTCTCAACTATGGCGCCCAGTTTGCAGTCATCTGCAAATTTTGTCAGCCATAATCCTCCTGTGTTTGCTTGTACTTCTGAAAAGTAGATGCCAAACAGGAGTGGGCCCAGGACTGAGCCCTGTGGGACACCACTTGTGACAGGCTTTGAGTCTGACATGGCGCCAGCAACTCTGACCCTGTGGGTTCTGTCACTTAGCCAGTTTGCAACCCATCTTGTGACGTATGGGTTTAGCATATCCCCACATCATCCTCCCTGGAAAAGATTAGCAGTCAAATGCTGCATTATTCCTCTTCCTCATACCAGCAAGAACTGGTGCTAATTGAATTTGGGTTGCTTGAGCTATAGTCTAAAGCTGGCTGAGTTCTTAACAAAAAGTTTAGAAAACTACCTGTGTTGAGATGTCAGCTTAGTAAAAATTTATTCCAACCATATGCTTTGTTCACTACTCTTAAGGAAAAAGCCATGTACTCAGCAGTATTGGAAACCAAGTATAGTGCAACATGCCAAAGTTTTACAGCTTAATACATGTGAAACTCCACATTTAGTGCCCACATAAAACAGATCAGACATCTCCCTTCAGCTATAGTTGTCAATATACATCTGAGGGAATTGTAATATGATGTGTGGACACGAAATACACACAGGAGTAGCATTATTCCCTTAGAGATTTTAGGTTTGACTGAAGCAAATTGTTTCTCTCAGCATATGAAGATATGGTCATGCCAAACTTGAAGTCACAAAGGTTGTGCTTTTTCTGTATAACGCTATATGCATACCTACACTTGTATACTGTAGGACTAAAGTGAATTCTACAGGCAGGTCTTACATAAAAGCATGGCTTATTCAGTAATCCCCATAGCCAAAAAATAGTAGCTCATTTGGTTTCCAAACCCACTGGTTTTCCAGCTTGAAAGAGAATAAACACAGTACCTTCTAGCTATCAGTATTCAGTTCACACAGCCACTAAACCACTCCAGCACACTGACTGCCTTTTCTGAAATCAAGGCTCAAGTCTGTAGCTCTTTCTTTACTCAGTTTCCAGCTCCATATACAGGTAACTTTTCAAGGTACAGCCACACATTATTAAGCTCACACATCACATTTACGTTCATAGGTGTGTACTAGGCTCATGGCGCTGGAGCCTTTGCAAGCCTAGCCCATAGGATTACCCTGGCATCATGCCACCTGACCTTAGTTCCTAGTGCCTTTGTCGAGTATTTCCCAGCCACTCATCAAGATTTCTCTTGAAGAGGGCCAGTGAGGTGCTCTGCTTGACATGTATGGGAAGTCTATTCCATAGCATGGGCAGTCTCTGGGTTATGAACCTGTCCCTCCAGCATGTTCTGTTGATTGGAGTAATGAGGTTGAGGTCTCTAGAGCGTGTGGTGCAGAAGGATTGGGATTTCTTTAGATGTAGCATTTCTATCAGATCTGGGTCAGACAATGCTTTTTAAGTCAAGCAGATATCGCCTCTAAGTAGGCGATATGAGACAGAGAATAGTTGGAGTTTTTTGAGTCTGTCCATATAGGACAAGTGTTTAAGGCCTAAGATCCTCTTTGTGAGGTACTTTTGCGGCCTCTCCAGTTGCTGCAGGTGTCTAGTGAGGTACATGCCAAATGGGGCGTTGTACTCTATGATTGGCCTAATGAGGGAAGAGTAGAGGGAGACAATGACCTCTTTCTTCCTAGATCCAAAACCCTTAGTAATGAAATGTGCCTCATAGAAGGACTTTCTGACCACAGTGGCAACGTGGTGGTCAAAAGAGAGGTTGCTGTCAACCTGTGTTCCCAGATCTCTTATAATGCCTTCTGTGTTCAGTGGACTACCATCAATGTGGTAATTCAAGGGAACCAGGTTTTTCTGAAAGGGTATGAAGACACATTTTTTGGCATTGAGCTTAAGGCCATGGTTCTGACACCAGTCGTTCTAATTGAGGCCTTTCTGTAGGATGTCAGCATCACTTGGGGAGTTAATAACAGCTCTGAACTTGAAATCATCTGCGATCTTTGTCAGCCAGAGTCCCTTCGTGTTGGCCTGGACTTCAGAGAAGTAGATACCAAACAGGAGAGGACCTAAGACCGAACCCTGTGGGACTCCACTTGTGACTGGTCGGCAGTATGACTTGGAGTCAGCTACTTTCACACTGTGGGTTCTATCTGTGAGACAGTTTGCAACCATCTAGTGATATAGGGGTTTGTGCCTAGCTTATAAGTTTTTCTTTGATTCCTGAGTGGGGAATGGTATCAAAGGCCTTGGTCAGATCGAGGCAGGCTGTATGAACCACCTTACCTTCATCCACAGCTCTGGTGATTGACTCAAAGAAGTCAACCAAGTTGAGCAGGCATGATCTACTCTTCACAAAACCAAACTGTGTAGGATCCAGAATTTGGAGATTCCCTATATCCTTGTTTATTAGGTCCATGATGATGCGTTCCATAGCTTTACATATCAGACTTGTCAGGCTAATGGGGGCGATAGTTCCCAGGGTCTTTAGTCACTCTTCCTTTGTGGAGAGGGACGACTGTAGCAGTGTACCATTCGCTGAGGACAAAGCCTAAGGTGAGGCTGTGATTGAACAGGGAACACAGGTGAGGTGCCAGTTCACTCTACAGCTCATGTAGAATACAGCCATGGATACTGTCAGGTCCCATAGAAGCTGCATTCTTGGCCTTGGACAGTGCTGTTTTAACCTGTGCAGCAGTAATACTGGGTGCCTGGCAATCTACTGGTATTGTGATTGGTCCTTTGGGGGGAGTGAGGGGTAAAGTTAGCACTGAATCTGTTCGCCAGTATATTTGCAAATCTGTTGTAGGAGATACCATTGTGCAGTAGCTCAGAGCAAATCTGGGTATTGCCATGGAGAGTCTTTACATAACTATAGAAGGCCTTGTGGTTGTCTTTACTATCTGCTGCAATTCTGTTTTCATAGTTAGTTTTAGAAGATTTGATGTGAGATCTCAACCTTTTGCTAAGGCTGATAAGGGAGTCTTTCCAGTCTTGGGACTTCACCTTATTCTGCATCAGTTTCCTCCTTCTGTTGTAGAGTTTGTTTATGGCAGGGGACCTTCAGATTGTCTTCTTTTTTTTTTTGAGGAGAGCATCTTAGTTCTATTGGGTATGGCGAGATCCATGCATTTGTGTACGTATTTGTATAGTGCATTGGTGTATGATATGGCAGTCATGCAACTATTCTCCATTTGCATGGGTGCCGTGAAGTTAGCCACCTCTGTTTTTAGGAGCCCAAAGTTAGCTTTGGAGAAATTTTTCATAGTGGTTACCTTTGTTGTGGGGTGGGAGGGATGTGGATTTCCAAGGTGATTAGCTTGTGATCGGATCTAACCAGGGAGGAGTTGACTATTGGTGTGGAGCAGCGGTCGCGCATGTTAGTAATGACCAGGTCAAGGATGTTGCTACCTCTAGTGGGGGTAAGAACGAGTTCATACAGGGCATTGAAATTAATGAATTCCAGAAAGCGTTGGGCAAGTGTATTGGTACATGAGTAGTTTTCCCAGTTAATAGAGGGGTAGTTGAAGTTGCCCAGTATGAGAGTGATAGGTTGGACCCTAATATTCTCCAGGGGGCTTAGGAATGTGGAGTGTGAATCTTGGGACATGGCTTGGGACCTATAGCAGGCTACGACCTGAATTGCTGTCTTACCCAATGTTAGCTGCACCCTGAAGTATCTCAGATGCATTATGTTGGGCTACCAGTCTGGAGGTGTGTGCATCCTTCATGAATATGGAGACACCACTGCTTTGGAGCTTTGGTCCAAGTTCTGGAGCCGAAAGTTGTGGAATGAGTTGTAGCCTGGTAGTGCAGGGGTGCTTTCTGCTGCCTTGAACCGTGTCTCTGTTACAGCACAAATGATGTTCTCCATTTTAAGGAGTACTTCGAGTGAGTACATTTTGAGATTTGGACTTCTAGCGTTGAGCAGCATGACCCTCAAATTGCATTTGTTTGTAACTGTTATGGTTGTAATTTGGTCTGTGGAACACCGCCTGAAAAGGCACTATAGGGGTGGCAAGCACCTTGGCCAGTATCCGGAACCTCAGGGGTGACAGATGTAGGCCATCTCTGGCAAAGCATCGAGGTCTGTCAGTCATGTCATCCCAGGCAGACAGATACTGGATCCCATTACAATGACACCAGAAACTTAGCCAATTGTTGAAATCAATAATTTTCTGCTTGTACTGTGGTTTCTGGGTGATGGTAGGATGCTGCTCAGCGCTAAGGTCATACCCACCTGGGCTACATAATCTGAGAGCTCCTCCATGTCTCTTTTCACGTAGTCCAGGGAGGTACCTTAGGGGCTTCCTAGATAATCCTTCAGGTAAGGAAGTGACTTCCTGATTTACTAATTTCAGGCAGCCACATTATATACAGCCTTGCTTGTCAAATTAAGCCTTGTTATCTAGCAAATTGCTGTGAAAAAAAAAATCTTGCACTGCATACTGCAGTATACTTAAAAGCAACTTATAGATTTTAAAGCCATATTACACATTTTCCAAGCAACATGTTGCTATATGTATATGCATATCTATCGATAGCTATCTATCTATCTATCTATCTATCTATCTATCTATCTAGCTATCTATCTATCTATCTATATGGGTGTAGGGCACTTTATCAAATAGACAGTATGCTGACATGCAGTAGATCGACATCATAATGTTGAAGTCATAAATATTGACATATGGATTTCCCAAGAGCAGAATAAACCAATGTCAAGTGTTTTTGCAGGGTGGCAAGCTCCCCGGCACCCCCCTATGTGGCAAGCTGTGCCCCCACAACCCCTGACAATTATATATATTAACTCTGAGATCACACAATCCCTGGGGAAAGGAAATATACCCTACTCAGGGACTGTCAATACTGAGCACCTTTCAACCGTCTATGTCAACCTAATGATGTCGACCAGACAGGTGCCAGTATACAGTCATACTGATCAGGTACCTGACACCTATATATATATATATATATTTATATTTTACATTGAGAACATTGCCTCTAGATGATGGTCACTGTTGATGTGACACCCCAACCGCATGTGGGAGACTTTGGAAAAAGGGGGTTCTATATAGACAGATAGATAGACTGACAGACAGTACAATAATTTTGTGTGTTTTTTTAACTGGGTTGCCAGACTGATCCATTGTGGATCTATTTCCACATCCCTCCATCCACTATATCCATATAGATGAACATCCTGCTCTCCTTGCGCCTTCCTCTAGCTTACCCCAATCTTTCCCCATCAAAACCAGTAGGAACTCTTTTTGATCTATAAGTTATTTTAAACAGTTCTGTTCTTACTATAAATCTCAATAACCTTAACTATCATTCTAATCCCTCACCTATTTAAAACTACCCCACTAGTGATTTGTCTTTCCCTTTATTAATTCCTTCAACTTAGCACAACACTTCTAGTGATCGTTTCCTTTCTTAACTTTGAACCTATTTTAATATTTACAAAAAAAATGTGTGGCCGTTTGTGTGTGTGTCTGTATGTATAAATATATATATATATATATATATATATATATATATATATATATATATATATATATATTTATTTATGGGTTTACTTCAGAATAAATATTGAAACCTCGAATTTCATATGGTCGAGACCATATTATCATAGTTTCAGAATTTTGAAATTCTGAACAGAATTCTGAAAATACAGTGCGGAATGGGAGCTTTCCCTTTTCCTTGCTGTAGTGTGGTCTCGGAGTTGGTATATTTAAGTAGTGGAGGTGTGTTGTCTGAAATTCCAGAAGTCTGATGATGCCTATGTAAGTGCAGGCGAAATTGCTAAGTCTCGATTTTATTACCAATAAACCGGAATTTCCATTTAGTTGTGAGCATTGTGGTGAATTTACTAGTTTTTTATCTGGTCTATTAGTCACCTTGCGTGATTTTTAGTGGTTTTTGTTTTTTTGTTATCATCATAATATAAACTGTTGAACAAGGCTTGAGGTACAATATAATTTAATTAAGAATGATTTGTTAATATTAAAAAATTAGCTAATGCTGATAATTTGGTAATAAAACCACCATTCAAAAGAAAATATTGTCATTGAATGTGGGGCAATAATATAAAATGTATATGCAACACTTGAATGAAGAAGAATTTATGAACTGAGTAATCATTAAGCTTATTTAAAAGCTAAACAGGAGGTTAAAGCTTTAGTTAATAAAGGTTTTAAACTAAATTTATTTACTCAGAAAAAAACAGGAAGGTTTATTGAAACAAGATTTTTAGCTCTTTACTTTTAATTACTTTCCCAAAATTCATAAATATATCAATAAGTCTCCTGGAAGACCGATAATTAGTGCATACCTGCACTTCTACCAGCACCTACAGGACTGCATGGATCAGGCAATCCCAAACAAAACAAAGACTCTTTGTACCAAAGGCAAGCGTCCAGTCTGGTGGACCCCAGCCATAAACAAGCTCTACAACAAAAGGAGGAAGCTACTACAAGATAGAGCAAAATCCTTAAAAGGGAAAACACCTTTGATCATTATAAGTAAAAAACTAAGATCTCTCATAAAATCATCCAAGGCAAATTTTGAGAGAAAAGTCGCTAAGGACTCAAAAGACAATCATAAGGCCTTCTTTAGCTATGTTAGAAACCTGGGAGGAAACTCCCAGATATGCTCAGAATTAGTTCAAAATGATGTAAAATTACTGAACCTACAGACATTGCCAACATACTGGCTGACAGGTTCAGTGCAAACTCCCAAAGGTGAGATATCTGTACCAGAGGATTGTAGCCCCCCCAAACATCTCTAACGCTCAGGTGACAACTGCTCTCTCCAAGGCAAAAAACACAGCATCCATGGGACCAGATGGTGTCCCCGGTTGTGTGCTCCACGAACTCAATGAGGAATTAAACCCACAGTTAGGACAGCTGTTTAATCTTAGCCTCACCTCAGGATACGTACCCAAGGAGTGGCGCACGGCGACTGTGGTCCCACTTCATAAGGGCGGTGCCTCCACAGACCCTGGAAATTATTGCTCCATTAGCTTGACAAGCCTTATCTGCAAAGCCATGGAGAGGATCATAATGGAACTCATAAATAAAGACATAGGGAACTTGCAGACTTTGGATCCAACCCAGTTTGGCTTTGCCAAAGGCAGATCCTGCCTCTTAAACTTGGTTGACTTTTTCGAGACAGTCACCAAGGCCATTGATGAGGGAAAGGCAGTCCATACAGCCTACCTCGACCTGGCAAAGGCCTTCGACACAATACCCCACTCAGGTATCATCGAAAAACTCATCAGCTTGAATGTAAACCCATACATCACAAGATGGGTTGCAAACTGGCTAAGTGACAGAACCCACAGGGTCAGAGTTGCTGGAGCCATGTCAGACTCAAAGCCTGTCACAAGTGGTGTCCCACAGGGCTCAGTCCTGGGTCCACCCTTGTTCGGCATCTACTTTTCTGAAGTACAAGCAAACACAGGAGGGTTATGGCTGACAAAGTTTGCAGATGACTGCAAACTGGGCCATAGTCGAAAACACATCTGACACAGATATCCTCCAGAAGGGCCTCACAGAAATGGATAACTGGTGCCAGAGCCATGGCCTGAAGTTAAACGCCAAAAATGCATAGTCATACCCTTTGGGAAAAACAAGGTTACCCCTAGCTACCATATAGGTGGCAATCCACTGAGCACAGAAAAAGTCATCAGGGATCTGGGGACCCAAGTTGACAGTAGCCTTTCGTTTGACACTCATGTTGCTAAAGTAGTTAGGAAAACCTTCTATATCGCCCACCTGATCATGAAGGGATTCACATCTAGATCAAGGGAGGTCATCGTCCCCTGTACTCATCACTCATTAGACCTATGATTGAGTACAATGCCCGTTCGAATGTATCTGACCAGACACCTGCTGCAGCTTGAAAGGCCCCAAAAGTTCCTCACCAAAAGGATAAAGGGTCTCAAAAATATGTCTTATGCTGCCTGACTGAAAGAACTCCAGCTCTATTCAGTCTCATACCGCTTGCTCAGAGGTGACCTGTGCCTGACATATAAGGCCATGTCAAACCCAGATTTGATGAATATGCTTCACCTCAAAAATCTAGATCCCTCAGAACCACAAGGGCGGGAGACTTAAACCTTGACACGGTTATAAATAGAACATGCTGGAGGGACAGATTCATCACCCAGAGACTCCCTATGCTGTGGAACAAAATCCCGGTACATGTGAGGCAGAGCACCTCACTGGCCTTGTTCAAGAGGAATCTTGACCAATGGATGGGAGATCGCAGATATACCCCAGGGATTACTTCAGTGTCACTGCTTGACAGAGGCACAGAAAAATGATAGGCATAGTTTTTATTCAAACTAAAGGGGTGGCGAAAGCCACATAACTATGGGCTAGGCTTATAAATGCCCTTGGGCAGATAGCCTAGTATGAACCTATGAACCTATGAACCTACACTGACCTCACACACACGTACACTAACACAACTCCAACCCTGTTGCTTCGTTAGACTTATCTGTACAGTGAGTACTCCCATATGACTGAATGGGCGACTGTCTTTTGACACCATTCACTTTTCCGACCTACAGAAACATTTTACATCGCCTGGCCACATAAAGCAGGCTCCATGAATATTTTCAAAAGACAGTAAATAGCTAATTAGCCACTCGTCTGGACTACAGCTCTAATATGCAGCTTTGCTTGACAGACTAAACTCTTTTCTAAGACCCCCCCCCAGGATAAAAACTATAGTGGGTGATGCGTCTAACAACATGAAATGCTTACAACGATGGGGAAACCTTCTGACATAAAACTATCACCCTCATTTATCCTTTTCTGAATCCAATGCAGGGTTTCATATATTTACTTAATTCTTTACATTTCAAACATATTCTGTTCAACAAACCCCTTTTCATTCATAAGTTGTTTTACATTACTCCGGAGGCCTGACTGCTTGTTAACTGTGCATTAGCAGTGTCTCAAGAAATAATGCATTTGGTTCTATCTGCCATTTTTAGCAATCAATAGAACAGCAATTGAATTGTCATTATTATATACTTTTTTAAGGATCTGCTTATATTACTAATAAACACTGAGAAATCTTTCCATCAACTTGTACCTTAAAAGATAATTATGAAGTCACATAAACTGAAATAAGGAGCAAAACTGCCATGGAAACCACACCGGATTGCCTGTCACATTGCATATTTATTTGTCTTATAAATTTATATCTCTTGGGTTTAACAGGATAGTCTGAGTGGGACAGCAGAGTTAGCCCTTTTCAGCAGAGGCCTGGGGTGAAAAGCTTCTTACTCGTGATAATGAATGCATAGGAAACATACATAGAGAGTTTTTAAAAATACAAGTAATCAGGACACTGAAAAAATTTAGATACAAAATCAGTTTGTATTTAAACAGTGTAGTATAAAATTTGCCACAATGGAAGGCAATTATGTTACAGTATGGGTTTTCAGCATTATGGACTACCAGGAAATTATCAACACGTTTGTTTGAAGTGCATATAACAGAGTTTCCCAGGACAGAAGTAGTACAACATGATATAGTATATATGTTAAAGTACAGTTTGTAAGCATTTTGGGCATTCAGGACATCATCAATAGTTTTGTTTGCAGTACGTAAGCCAGAGCTCCTTAAGACAGAAATAGTACAGTATGTTACAGTACAATATGTTAAATAGCAGTTTCTCAGTATTTTTGACTTTCAGGAAATTATTAACAAGTTTGCTTACACTGCCTAGACAAAACTCTTCGGAGCAGGACAGAGTTGTTGAGGGAGGCAGAGTGCTAATTATTGTTACTGGGTGATTTACATAGTTGTAATTGGTAAAGTTGTGCAGATGTGGCAGATTATTGCATGAAGCAGTAAATAGATAGCAGTGGTTTATAAAGTAGTAAGAGACAGAGGTCAAGATGTGCAGGAATGGTATATAGTGGTCAGGAGGTGGCAGCACTGGATGAAGTGACCAAAAGAAGAGGAAAATGAGTGCGGTGCTGACTTTGCATTATGATAGGTGGAAGAATGCAACACATTTTCTCACAGAGTATAATACAGAGCACAGGGTCTGTTGTGACAGAGTATAATACAGAGCACAGGGTCTGTTGTGACAGAGTATAATACAGAGCATGAGGTCTGTTGTGACATAGTATAATACAGAGCACGGGGGTCTGTTGTGACAGATTATAATATAGAGCATGGGGTCTGTTGTGACAGAGTATAATATAGAGCATGGGGTCTGTTGTAACAGAGTATAATATAGAGCACGGGGTCTGTTGTGACAGAGTATAATACAGAGCACAGTGTGAATGGAGATCGCTTTTGTTGTGTAGGTCATGCAGCATGGTAAGTGACTTAATGTTCTGTAATGCAGCTCCTGCAGTAAGTGGAGACTAAACAGCATATTATCAGAAATAACATAACTGATTGGGTCAGGCAAAAATACAATGTGTCAAATACTCTGGGAGAGGTAACAGGGATATTATGGTGTATATAATGCAGGTGCATCATCATCATCATCATCATCAACCCCTTTTTTCCCATTTTCTACATAGACTTGGGGTGTTGTGTCAACTGCTGCAATTTCTCTCTGTTCAGTTCTACACTCCTACCTTTTTCGACACTCATGCCTGACTGTCACAGATCTTCTCTCACATAGTCCATCTACCTCTTTGCTGGATGCCCTTGTTTCCTCTTACCTTCTTACTGTCTGTCCCAAATCCTTTTCACCAGATTGTCTTCTGCTTTTCTGTACATGTGCCCAACCACCATAATCTGTTCCCTCTGACCTTTTTTGCAATTGGAGATACTTTGGTTTCTGTATTATACCTTCATGTCTTCATCTGTCCTACAGTGTGCATCCTACCACCCATCACTGCAGTGGGCTCAGAGATGAATCCTGATGCACACCCACTCTTACTGAGAACCCCTCTGTGAGTCTGGGTCTGTATTATAAGAATGACGTTTTACAACTTTGAGCACCATATGGGCGACATCATATGAGTGAATGTTGAAAACCTCGCAAGTGTGAATGGAGATCGCTGTAGGGAATTCTTCCCTTTACTTCACTGTAGTGCCATCTCAGAGTTGGTATATTTAAGTAGCAGGAAGTGTGGTGGGTGCAGCCCCCCAAGTGGGGGGTGCAGGAGGGCTTGACCCCTGCTCAGAGTGATCAGGCAGGCTTTTCTTTTATTTTTTCATTTTTTGTTAAGGTTTTAAAGTTTTACAACTTTGCTCATATTGTGTCGCCCATATGGTGTTCGAAGTTGTAAAACTTCATTCTTATCATATAGACCCGTGAGTCTGAACACTGTTCGTACTTGAGTCATTAGGTCCTTATACATAGCTTGCACTAATTCTACCAATGTTTCTGGGACTTCAAACCACCACAGGACTGCCCAAATCAGCTTTCGTGGGACCTTGTCATATGCTTTCTCCAAGTCGAGGAATACCCAGTTGCAATATTTCCTCATTTCTAGCACCTTTTCAAGTCTCTGTTTCACTGCAAACATTGAGTCAGTTGTGCTACATCCTGATTTGAATCTAAACTTCTTATGTCTGATCTTACTTTCTACTACTTTACATATTTATTTATCAGTCACCCTCTCCAGAACTTTCATGCAATATGACAGGAGTCTGGGGTCTATATCACGAAATCGAACTTCCAAAATGTTGAATACCATAAGTTCGAACTTGGAAGATCGAATTCGGACAACATCGAACCTTCAAAACAGCAAATTTTTTCCCAGGAAAAAATTTGCTGTTCTGAAAAACACACACATAACACAATCACACCAAACACCTTCAAAACCTACACTAAACCTAACATACACCACTATCTATGCACTATCCTTAACCCAGCCCTAACCCTAAAGTCCATCACTACCACACACTTACCTGACCCACGCCCTAACCCTAAAGTCCATCACTATCACACACTTACCTGACCCGCGCCCTAACTCTAAAGTCCGTCACTACCCGTTCGTACACTTACCTTGACCTGGTCTGAAAATGCCGAAGCCGCAGAAACGGCCAACCAAATTTCGGAAAGAATTTGTGTTTCCGCAGCTTCAACATTCTCGCCCTTTGAACTATCAGGTTCGACCTTCTGATATTCGGCGTTCTCAACGTTCGATTTCACGATAGGAACCTGGAGTTTGATACCTCTTTACTGCCTGCAGTTGTGAATGCCCCCCCTTAGTTCTTGAACATTGACAGTATGCTTATTCTCCATTCATCTGGGATACAACTTTCTGTCCATATTGCTATGAGTATCCTCAGGAGCCATTTCTGTCCTATCTCACCAAACATCTTTATCATATTTGCTGTAAACCCATCTGAGCCTGCTGCCTTCCCTAACTTTGTATTCCTTGGTGCTTTTCTTACCTTTTCTATGGGGATCCTCCTCATCTCTCATCTAAGGCTGTATCTGGGGTAGTACAGCTTCTGCCAGGTTTTCTTCATTCGGAAGCTGCTGGAAGTACTCCTTCCATCTACCTTTGATGTCCTGGGACTGGTGAGCACGTTGCTGCTGGCATTCCTTTTGAAGGGTGTCTGACTATCTTCTTTATCATTCTGTCTTGCAACATGAAATCATTTCTTTGTGCCAGCTACTGAGTCACTTTCCAGAAGCTGGTAGACTGCCCCTCATGGATTGTTCTTTGCTATTGCAACTCCTTTTTTAGTGTCTTTGTTAGCCAGTCAATATTCTTTTCTAGCCTGGTCCGTCTTTTCTTTTCTCACTTTTTCCTTTACTCCTTCTTTCTTTTAATGACTTCCTGGATGTCTGCATTCCACCACTAGCTTTCCTTATATACCTTATTTCCATACATGGCTCAGCCACATTTCTTTTCTGTAGTCCTCACACATGCTGTTTTGAGTTATTTTCCAACTCAGTCTATTTCCACTTCTTCTTGAGGTGCTAGAGTCCTGAGTAATTCCTTGAACTGTTGTGCTTTCCCTCCAGTTAACTTCCATATCTTTAGCCTGGTGTCTGTTGACCTTAGGGCCTTCTCTGACCACTGCTTGTAGCTGATTGTGGCAATCAGTGGTTTGTGTTCTAGACCAACTGCTTCACTGGGTATGACTTTGCAATTACTGATTCCACTATGAGGAAGTCTACCTGAGTTGCATGTTGGACACTTTTTTTTTTTTGTGATTTTGTGACTGACTCTCTTTTTGAACCATTGTTGGCTGCTATCAAGCCATTTGCCAGAGAGAAGTTTATAATGGCCTCTCCTTTATTACTGCTTTTCCACCCATGTAGACCCAGGCAGTCTTCAGTCATATCTTGTTCTGTTGTTACCAATATGTGCATTCAAGTCACCCATTATCAACACCAATTCATGTTGCCCTGCTTTATCTTGTAGATCCTGCAACTGCTGTCCAAATGCGCTCTTTTCCTCACTATCACAAACCTGCTGTGGGGCCTAGACCCAGATTATGAATACTGCCCTATCAGTAGGGTGGAATCTGATTGCCATGAGTCTGTCGGTAAGTCTGATGACATTCCTCACTGTCTTCTGAAGTCTCTCCTTACCACAATTCCCATACCATTTCTATCCTGTCTCCTGCTGACTAGTAGATGCAGTTACATTTAGTGCTTAAAATGAATAACCTATGTACATGATTATGGCATATTTCTTATTAACACTGACCGTGAAACATATAGTCATGGAACAACAAATGTGTTATGTTAAACTAACCAGCTACAGACATTCACGGTGGTGCATGGTAGACTAGAACAATGTCACACAGAGTGTTTGCTTCCAAAGCAAACTAATGCAATTAATACAACTGCTCTTATCCATGATTAAGTCGTCAATATGATTAGCCCACAGCTGTGTTTGTTTTGTTTCCTTGCAATGTTTGCCACCATTGTCTATCAACCATCAGATCAATTCTCAGCCCATTCATCCATTTGTTCCCAGCACCTGGTGAGAGCCAACCCAGAAGGCCTGTTATTAAGGCAGGAGGATTAATGTACAATGGGCTGTCTCCAGAGGGCATCCCTTCACTTCCACAATGGACATTTCCTTCAAGCAGCCCTGTCCATCCCCTTGTGGCATGAGTGGTGGTCTCTCTCTCATATCCAAAAAGGCCCAAACCAAAGATTAAAAAGGTCACACAGACAAACCATTCATTAGAATCTAGAAGAAAGACCCAGTCAAGCTACAGTATTGACTGTGCAATACCTTAAGGGAGACCACATCACTCCCTGCCTAGGTCTCCAGTATCAGAGCCACTTACTGAATCCAAATCTCATGGATCACAGTTAGAGCTCCATCTCAGTGTGTCATTATTTCTCTGCCTTTTTGTTAATATTGGACGTGTAACTGAACCAAGCACAGCTGTGTTATTTACTATGTCCCCCACCAATGTACAAAAGAAATATTCCATTTTTTTTTTTTTTTGCATATATGTTTGTTTTCACTTTTAAGTATAGAAGGTATGACAGATTTACAAGGAAAACATTTTAAATGTACCCTTTGATACACTGAGCATCACATCTTGATGTTGTAGAGCCACATGGATCACTGTTCCAGTTCTCTGCTATTACTGCAGAATATAAGCTACGACTTTAAGACATTCTAAATCACATATCTTTGCTAAATTTAAACCGGCTGCTGTTATGGGCCATGCTAAATTTAAACTGGGTGCTGTTATGGGCCATGCCTTAAGCCAAATCACCTAATCTAGGATAACTACATCATTAGCAAAATCTAAATGATAAATACATGAAATATCTGCAACATTTTCTAAATCCATCATTTTAATTATTTAGAATAAATGTCCTTATCTTGCATTATGTCAGGTTGAAAATTTTAGTTATTTTATTTTATTTCTGTGGCTGTAATGTTTGACTAGGAAAGGCTCATTTGCAACTAAACCTAGAGAAAAAAGTGTGAAATACAGCAATTAAATGTCCACATAGAAATATAAATTACAAGGTAGACAACAAGAACTGTTAAAAGTTACAGTCTAGGGAATCAGAACTCGTCATATCAACATATCATTTATAATCAACAACAGTGAAATATCTTTATCAAGAAGTACTAAACATAAAGTGAGAATGGAGTTCCTGATCATTATAACCAAACATAGGAGGAAGAGAAAATCCTAGAAAAGAAAATTGACTAAACAGTAGGTACTGTTAGCAGTGTATAAATAAGGATCCTTTCTTCATTATATGGAACGTTTAGATAGTACCTTGCAATGTATTACAATAATATGCTTTAATCATCAAGGTCTTTACTAATATTTTGATGCTAGAAATTAATATAGTCATATAATTCTTCTCACATTCCCAGTATGCTGAACATTTTTAACAGGGCATTTACTTGACTGTGCAAAGACAGAAACATGATAAACCTATGGAATGCTTATATGTCTTAATATGTTTATTATTAGTAGCTTGAAGAAATAATTTAATATTTTCCGAATTCTATAGCACTGTTGCAACCTTGCCAGAACAAGCACCATTATTTAATTATTCTTCGGTCTAACATTGCACTAAGGGAAGATTGTTGCAGCAGTGTCTGGTAATTTCCATATCTGTTTGATATGGACAGTCATGCGTGATTAATATACAAACACATACAAATCCGTGGTTTACTGTCTAGGCCATTTTACTTTAACAGTCTTCCAGGATATAGTGGAAAACTGTGAGAGTATTGAGTTTTAAAGTCACTATTGTGGTATTTTGAGACTTTATTACTTCTACAGATATTGGATCATTTGGATCTGGTCCATTATTTTAACAGCAAAGTTGTTTAGTGCAAGCTTGTCAGGATTAGCCCAGCAACTAGACCAGCCTGCTGATTAGATAACATGTCAACTATCACTATCTTGACTTACTGAAGCAAATTGATTCCTATCCTTACACACTAAAAATAAGCAATTTGTAGAGGAAATATCTCATACACCCCTCATGTAGGGGAAAATAATCAAACCATGCATTTTGGCTCTGTAATGTATACACCTTAACCAGTATGCCAACTCCAGTCCTAGTCTATGGCAGTTTAAGAAAACAAAATATATGTTAGTCTTACAATTATTTGTTTCTTTCTTTTTTTTGTTCACATTGGTCTGCAGTAAAAATGTGAGTTATGATACCACATTTCAACTGCTACTGGCTGTATGCTTTATGCAAGTCACGCGTCTCCTTTTATTTTATACTATAAGTTAAAGAATGCTTTTAAATGTGATGCTGAAGGACCAATCTGTTTTCAGTATAAAATAAATAGACTAGTTATAACTGGAGAGCTCTTTTGCTGCATACATAAGACTGTCAGTTATTCATACCTAATTATTCTAGAAGTTATATACAGATCAATACCAAAGATAATACGGACTTTTCAAGTATTGAGTAAAATGGCTGCTTTCTTATGCCTCGCTCCAATATGTGTTTGAGTATCCTTTGAGAGGACGTTTAGAAGAAGAACTGTATTATTAAAAATGAATGTGAGCCTCAGTTCTGAACATCCTAAAATTTTTCCTTTTGGATATACTGTGCATTTTCCTTCTGCTTTAATATTATGATTTTCAGACAATACTGCTGTTTAACATGAGAGAGTCAAATATGCATTGGATGATTTAAACCATGCAGAGTATACCAACTAAGAAAAACTCAAAACATAACAATCAATAGCAGCAAATACAATTGCACATACCATAAACCAGGCAAGTAGTAGTTAAAACAGTTGTTGACCAACCATCTGACTAGGAACTACTCTAAAATGATTACAAAAGCATCAGGGATTCATAGCAAATATGTTAGAGACATGGTGTTCACCCCTTTTCATGAAATATATGGTATACTCCTAAACCATAGAGCAGAGCAGCAGAAAAAAACAACTGTGTGACTATAGGCACATGATGCATTTGAAGACATAATATGTCTAATTAATGATGAAGTCTGATTAATACTCATATACATTGACGCAATGTCATCATGATAAAAAAGGAAGGGCTTATTTACATTTCTTTGTATCTTTTTGACCCATGCGTGCCAACCGTTGGGCCTCTGTAGTCAAATTCAGCCACTTTATTCCCCCGAACTACGGATATACCTAGTAAAGTTCAAGGGTGAGAGACATCCAGAGGGGCCATCATAGAGGCACCCATGATGGTTGCTTATCTCCTCACCTGTATCCCAGCAATTAAGGCAATGTCTAGTGGTCTTAACTACACCTCTTAGTAGCTGATATGCCTACATGCATCACAGCAGGGATCTGTTATGCCCCTCTATCCACATGTTTGCCCCCCTGCACATAGGGCAAGTATTACCATCACCATCTTGGGAGCACCAAGCTCATCCCCCTGATCCACAGCTGCTGTCATTAAGCCCACCACTGGGAGACATATCTCTTTCCCCAGATGGGTGAGCTCGCCTGAGCTGATTACTCCCATCCTCTACCATACAGAGTATTCCAGTGCCCTAGCAAGTGGCTAGATAAACACAGGTCATCTGGGTCACAGTCAGGCTTCATTCATCTGTGCTACAGAATAAAACATAAAAGTTTTGTACAAATTTGGCCTGATATGATCATGACAAAGAAAGGACAGTGAAAAGTCCTAAAAATATCAGTTTAACTGTAACATGGTAAATAATCAATGTGCTGAGTCTTACAAGTTAACTTGTTTTATGTCACTGTCGACATATTAATAAACTTATAGTTTATATTACTGCTAATCAAAAACTCCGTGTTCAACTACTGTTTGGGTTGTTTTTCTTATAAGAGGTGCGACAGCATTAGAAACAACTAGTCAGTGACAAACCTGCACAATCCTTTTTGATGCAAAAAAAAAATCAGTAGTGTAAGCTGTTATACCAAGCAACACTGCCACAATCCATCCAAGAAGTTTAAGCGATTCTTAAATGAAATCAAATCTAAAGCACTTATTAAGTGCCCCATGGCTCAGAGGAATAGAGCCCATGTTGTGTTCTAGATGACCTGTGTACGATCAATGGCATGGACACCAAAAGGGCCACAGTGGAAGTATGGGAATGAGTGGCCAACACTGGCTTGCCCATACTAGGTGTAGGAAGGTAGCTTAGACTTGTTATAATAAGCAATGATATCTATGTGATAAGCTCTGTGCTGCAAAAGTGGTGCCCTGCTAAGTCAGAAGGTTTCCCATGAGCTGAAGCTCACAGGCACTTCTAAAAGGCAGTGACTGCAGAGCTTGCAAGGCTATCATGGGGTGGCAGGATAAAGCACACACTCCCTGGCAGTGGTATGGGACTGCACCAGCATAGTTGGGGTGGCAGGATAAAGCACACACTCCCTGGCAGTGGTATGGGACTGCACCAGCATAGTTGGGGTGGCAGGATAAAGCACACACTCCCTGGCAGTGGTATGGGACTGCACCAGCATAGTTGGGGTGGCAGGATAAAGCACACACTCCCTGGCAGTGGTATGGGACTGCACCAGCATAGTTGGGGTGGCAGGATAAAGCACACACTCCCTGGCAGTGGTATGGGACTGCACCAGCATAGTTGGGGTGGCAGGATAAAGCAAACACTTCCTGGCAGTGGTATGGGACTGCACCAGCATAGTTGGGGTGGCAGGATAAAGCACACACTCCCTGGCAGTGGTATGGGACTGCACCAGCATAGTTGGGGTGGCAGGATAAAGCACACACTCCCTGGCAGTGGTATGGGACTGCACCAGCATAGTTGGGGTGGCAGGATAAAGCACACACTCCCTGGCAGTGGTATGGGACTGCACCAGCATAGTTGGGGTGGCAGGATAAAGCACACACTCCCTGGCAGTGGTATGGGACTGCACCAGCATAGTTGGGGTGGCAGGATAAAGCACACACTCCCTGGCAGTGGTATGGGACTGCACCAGCATAGTTGGGGTGGCAGGACAAAGCACACACTCCCTGGCAGTGGTATGGGACTGCACCAGCATAGTTGGGGTGGCAGGATAAAGCACACACTCCCTGGCAGTGGTATGGGACTGCACCAGCATAGTTGGGGTGGCAGGATAAAGCACACACTCCCTGGCAGTGGTATGGGACTGCACCAGCATAGTTGGGGTGGCAGGATAAAGCACACACTCCCTGGCAGTGGTATGGGACTGCACCAGCATAGTTGGGGTGGCAGGATAAAGCACACACTCCCTGACAGTGGTATGGGACTGCACCAGCATAGTTGGGGTGGCAGGATAAAGCACACACTCCCTGGCAGTGGTATGGGACTGCACCAGCATAGTTGGGGTGGCAGGATAAAGCACACACTCCCTGGCAGTGGTATGGGACTGCACCAGCATAGTTGGGGTGGCAGGATAAAGCACACACTCCCTGGCAGTGGTATGGGACTGCACCAGCATAGTTGATTGCAACACTTGTTCTGGAAGTAGGTTGGGTTGAACCCAGGTGGCTAAGGTTGGTCTGGAAGACCCTTTGAATGAGAAGAAGAGCTGGTGGTAACCGATGGTCAGCTCCATGGTGGAAAAAATAAGTCACTTAATGTGGAGTGCCTTAATTAACTTCAGCCAGAACCACTCATACATTGAGAATATTTTGTTATACGCAATATATGGTGTTGCACATTTTCGATATGTATGTCGAGATTCACCTCTCAAACTTCACTTTGCTTTTCCTCAAAGTGAATTATGATCAGGACCCAAGCATATTCCTCTTGTTTTATATTATTTTGGCCATAGATCATTAGGGAATTTAAAGCAAAATGTATTTTATAACTTTTTGATTATTTATATTCAACAAATCGTTTCACCATTACTGCTGAGGATAAAGTATTATTTTCTGTGCTTTCATGCAACATGTTTAGATTTTGTTAGACTTCTTCAGAGTTTACTCAGGACTGAAAAGCTAATGACTCAAAAATAAGCACAGCTCTTCTTCAGGTTGTTCAGTGGTTGTTTTATTTTCCTTATTTGCAATACTACACATGAAATAGATGCATTTGTGTTCATATGTCCATTCTATGCAGTGCGGACTATGTAGTCAGTTTTCTGTCAAACTACTTGGGTATTAATATCTCATTTGCATTTTAGAATATTTAGTTTAGAAAGATATTCATGTTTTTGGAGAAATCTCATTCACGACAGTGCAGCATGATTCTCTATTAGTGCTGCATTTCCATTATGGGAGGGAAGAATCTTTGGGTATAGAAAATGTTCTTGAAGACTTGGTAATGATCTGTAGTAGATTTGTTTAAAGACTGCAGTTTTGAAAGTGTGTATGTAGCTTCAGCATGTTTCTAAACAGCTTTGCAAGCATGCATTGGCTTATTTAATATAGTATGTCATCATCAATTCAAGTTAGAACACCCTATAAACTGAAGGAGTCAAACCTTAAAAGTAAAAACAACACATACAGCACAAACCTGCAACTTTGAGGGTGTCAGTATGGTTTGTGATGTAAAATGCTTGCAACTAGGAGTCTGTTGATGTGATTTGTTTTCATTTATATAAATGTATGATTGCTTATGTTGTAAGTGATGTTTTTAATAAAGATGTTTCTTGTTAAAAAAAGGGGTAGGAATTGAATAATTTCTGTAATATTGCTTAGGTTATATGATATATAATAATGTATGTGAAGTATATATTGCTTAGGTTATATGATATATAGCAATATATGTGAAGTATAATGTTTGCTATGTTAAAATATTTTGATTACTTTTGTATAAATGTAAACCTGCCTATGTCGCACGTGATAATTCAATAAAGGTGTGTTTAAAAAAGACTGCAGCTATCAAATGTCAGAATGAAAAGACTTCAGTGATGAAAGCCGACACTGAAAACATATAAATAGTTTTCATAAATAACCTGAAAAAACTAAAATATTCAAGCAACACTACCCAATAAAAGTACAAACACCGTGACAACACTGAAAGTAGGAAAGTAAATCCTAGACTAATATTGCCAGAGAAAACTCTGCTTATCAGACAGACCAAAGCAATTGATATATACTGTTTCTACACAATCTTTTTGTGAGGTTGTTTTGTGTACTGAGCATTAGGTAATGTTTTGGTCTGTTCCTTTCTGCCCAATAACCAGTAAATCGACTGCATTTTAAGGCCATTTTCTGTTTTCCACAAATTATACAGAAGCAGATCGAGTGCTCACCTCCATGTGAATAAGCAAATACTCGCTATGACTGTCAAAACAAAAGGAGCCAACAGTCTGTTTAGCATACTGTTTCTGGGTTATTTTAGCCACACACAAAACAAAATGTCATGCCTGTAGTATAGCTGGAACATTGTTGATTTAAAAGCTGATTCTGTTGGTCTGTTTTTGTGAAACACTTTACATTCCTGACTTCTGTACGCAGAATCTAATGTATTTTTTTCTGGTGGCTCCTATATTAAAATCTGTTTAATTATAACCTTCATCATGTTCTCTGAGTAGCACAAGTTTGATCTTTTTAGTATTTTAGATTCAGAACCAGACATAAATGTCAGCTTGAAAAACCTTAGGCAATGATGCCGAATAGATCTTCAGACCATAACTGGGGAAATCCGCTGTAATGGAACTTGATATCAATTAGTGCAATGATTTAATGGTCTAAGTTATGCAAGGTAATTTCAAATAAAGCAGTAAATGAGTCAGGCCAGAGAAATGTGTGAAGAAGTCATTCAAAGTAATATTTGGATTATTTGGATTATTGCTACAAAGATCACAAGTAAATGCTGGATATCCAAACTGCAGCACAGAACTTCAGATAATCCTAGACTGTTTGTTATTGACTCTGCCCATGCTAGTTAGAACCATTCCCCTGATACCTTCACAGTAACACCAGCTATCTTGGTGGCAGATGTTAATAATTCTACATTTTTTCAGAATAATTTTGTCATTTCCTCAACCTCATGCTATAGTTCCTGCTATTATCTGCAAATACAGTTCAGCTCTATTATTATTTTGTCTTTATGATGCTTCTTGTCAAAGTGTAGTAGTGAATATGCTTGGTATAAGTCCATACGTGGTGGTGCTGCGGTAGCAAGACATTGTCCCGTTCGATTCTCAGCTAGAGCATCTTCTGTGTGGAGGCATACGTGAATGGGGCGTGCCTTCGTTGAAGGTTGTGTGTCAGGGCTGGTAACCCGGTACGTAAAAATCCACTACCAGTCATTAGCGGACTGGAGTTCCGCTGTGGCGACCCCTAACCGGGAAAAGCAGAAAGACACAAACAAACAAACAAAGTCCATAAAATAGATCATTTTTATTCTACAAAGTCAACATGAAGTATTTACTAATTGGGCATTCTGCAAACATTGAGATTATACAGAATAACATAACTCTTTTAGTCAAGATATTGAAAAATATGCAAAAAAATGATATGTTGTAGGACTGACCACAAGATACAAATTAATCTATTATGTTGTTTTCTATGCGAACAGTGCTGCCCTTTTATTTCCAGATTTTTCTAGTAGCAAGAGGTCTCTAAAACTACAGTTCCTGTCTGCTGTTACCATGGAAACATCTAAACGACAACCTTGGTCATTTTAAATGTAAATGTATTTCTGATTGTGGTCTTTTCAATTAGTAAAGTTTGTTTAATATTTAGGTGTTTTTGAAAATATTGCCTTTAGCACATTTTCTTTCATTTACTTCTGAAATATGATTTTTAGCATTTATGACATAACTTTCTAATTTTAATGTAAAAACAATCATTCCTTCATACAAAAAAACTGTCAGTCTGATAAGAAAGACTATCATTCAGATAGCCGAGAAAATAAGATAGAATTCAGAATTAATTCTTACAGAATGCAAAATATAACCTTGGACTTACCATATAAAATTCTATTAAACTTAATGTGATAAGAATGCTAACATAAATAACACTTGAATCAGCCAACCATAAGATGCTACATGCAACTTCTCCAGGTCACCCATTAACCTCTGTGACCAGATTAATTGCAGTGTTCAAGCCCACAAGGCTACACAAATCTGAAAATCGCTGTACTCAGATAAACAGCTTTAGCATTTCTTCTTTCTAAATGTTTCTAGATTGTTAAATACTAAGGCATGGCCAGTGATGTGTTTAACAAGTTGTTCATGAAAAGCCAGTTAAAAATGATATTCAGCAAGGCAGCTAAAAAATCAGATTCTAATTAAATTATATGACAAATGGCTGTAACATAAGAATCATTCTGATTGGGCAAGTGGCAAGCCCCTAACCCATGAGTACAAATATCCTTCAGAGAATGCATTGGCTTGATAACTGGTCTGTGAAGAGTAAATTACATTCATCTGTTACACAACACAGTAAAATCTAATTACAAAACTCGATCAATTGAATATTACATATAGCATAGCTTTTTTGCTCATTAGAGAAATCAGAACTTTCAGCATTGTATGAACTCTTTTTCCTAATTAATTTCATCATTCTGCAATAATAGATTTGTGATTCAGCAACATTTTGTGTAAATGAAACTAACTCAGCTATGTGGAGTGAATGTGTTTGCATGTCTGCTTGTGTGTGTGTGTGTGTGTGTGTGTGTGTGTGTGTGTGTGTGTGTGTGTGTGTGTGTGTGTGTGTGTGTGTGTGTGCGTGCAAGCATGCTTGCACTTGAATTTGCATGAATATGTACATGTTTTTTTGCTGCTGGTGGTACTGTTTTACATAGGTTCATAGGTTCATAGGTAGGTACTAGGCTATCTGCCCAAAGGCATTTATAAGCCTAGCCAGAATGTGTTGGCTTTCGCCACCCCCTTAGATTAGTTCCCTGTGCCTCTGTCCAGCAGAGCCACTGAAGTGATCCCCGGGGTAAACTTTCTGTTTCCCATCCACTCGTCAAGGTTTCTCTTGAAGAGTGTTAGCAAGGAGCTCTGCCTAATGTAGATTGGAATCTTGTTCCAAAGCATGGGAAGTCTCTGGGACAGGAATCTGTCCCTCCAGCACGTCCTATTTATTGTTGTGGTGAGTTTTAGATCCCTGGAGCATGTGGCTCAAGGGGATATGGTTTTCTTTAGGTGGAGCATGTCCATCAATTCTGGGTTGGACATGGCCTTGTATGTCAGGCAGACATCACCTGTGAGTAGGCGGTATGCAACCGAGTACAGCTGGAGTTTCTTCAGTTGAGCTACATGGGGCATCTGTTTGAGGCCAGTGATCCTCTTGGTGAGGTACTTCTGTGGTCTTTCCAGCTGTTGCAGGTGTCTTGTAAGGTACATCCCAAATGGGGCGTTGTACTCTATGATGGGTCTGATGAGTACTGCGTAGAGGGGCACAATGACCTCTTTTGATCTGGATGCGAAACCTTTTGTAAAATCTTTACCCTATAAATGTATTCATTAAATAACTGTTACCTTTCACAAACTGTGCCTATGTCCCTCTCTTAACTGTAGAATACTTATTCAGCCCCCCATTGGATTAACAATGCCATCTGCTTTTTAAGAAATAATCATTGTAGATGCAACTCAACGTATGCTGGTATGCAAGAATCAGTTTTATTGTACTTCTTTATTGATTTCTTTACTGGGCAAGATTCCAAAACAAGTCAAGCTTAAGGTAGCATGTGACCCCAGCACTATGCACAAGGCTCTGGGATTCCTCATGTGGCATAGGCTAATGAGGAAGCCTGAAACTGTAAAATGGATTCCAAAACCTGAATCAGGCTTACAATGTGCAACATTAACTTAAGACACTTTTATTGGCTTTGAACTTTATTACAAAATATCTGAGTAACAGTACAGCCCACTGAAGTGAATGCACCTTCCTGGTACAATCAGCACTCCCCATTCTAACCAGTAAGTACTGTAGGTGTTATATGATAAAAAGGCAGCAAACAGAAGCATTAGTTCAGACAGACAGCTGGTACTGTGCAGGGTGCAAGTAGTTTGGCAGCAGTCAAGGACTGCAGGCATGTCAAGTAAGGTGGTCAAGTGACTCATCTCCTTTGGACATGGGTGATTTAAATCTATTTTAACACAAACAGGCTTACTCCGTAAGAGCATATTAGTGCAGCATGTCAGCCATTGTGTGACTGTCTTAATAATACATGCATGAGTTTTACATCTCATGAGTGCAGTTTTATGACTGACATACAGGTGGTGCCATGGGGCTCGATAAATTTGTCTATCATCTAGGACAATGCCATGTGATTTGGTCAACACAAAAGAAGCAAAGCATAGGTAATGGGTTTATTAACACAGCATAATTCTGAATGGCTCACCACTCTATGCTCATCTCATGATGCTCAGTGCATTCAAACCACTATCCTCTTGTTTGGAACATCATTGCACCAGCCTGCAAAATACCAAATGGTTTCCTATCATTGCAAAATCAGCTCTGCTACTGTCTAATCTAACCGTTGAATTATTAAATGAACACTTTCAAATAAACTTCAGATTCAGTACTCACATTATTCCTTTCACAATCAATTAAAAAAAAACTCTAGTATTTGCTTCAACTCCACCTCAACTTAATTTTGGATGAACAAAGCTTCAAGAAATCATTACTGCCTTCTAACATAAGAAATATCACTTAATTCAAACTTTTTCAGGAAAAGACTAGTGATCAAATTAAAATAAACCTACACATGTAAATATTTTCTTGGTGATATTTAGATACTTTCACAGTCACAATTGCCACTTGTTGCTATCTCCACTTCTGATATGATGATATAAAGTATATCCTAATATGTAATTATGTTTATATCTAACAGCTTTTCTTAACAAATAAATTGACATAGTATTATTTGTTTAACTTTTACCAATACTCTTCACTGGCTGATAGGTGAGTTCCATATCTGCAGAAATGTGATAATTTAATTTTAATGTATTAACTGTGTAAATGGGTTTACTATATTTCCTTATAACCATATGAAAGTCTTATACCAGGAAATATATTTACTAGTCCTTGTTTGTCTCAATCCCCTTTGCAATTTGCAATTAACATTGTTAAGTTTATTGTAATATCAATTCCTCCTTTGCATGCATACAATTATACTATGTCTATTTGTACATTTTCAGTCATTCTTTTCTTTATAATTTTAACTTGGTTGTGTAGTCTCCCACTTTGTTCATGAAAAGTGTTCTAGCAACGGTCTGGCCACCAAGTTACCTAAACAATTAAATTAATCAATAAAATCCTATTACATAGTCATTATATAGTGTTCTTTCAACAGACTGAAGAGTCTGATGTACCAACTAGATTATTCTAAGCAGACCTAATCCAAAAGTATGGATAGGCGACTACACAATTATTTTTGTGGTTGAGGGGCTGGATGGCGGAAGTTATCCTCTGTTCTATCCTAAGCATTTTGGAATCTGGCCCATAATGTTTTCGATATGCTTAGAACCAAAGATACTATTTTAAATTTCAAGTTTTCAAATTGAAGCATGTATAAATAAGGAAGCCATACATTTCCAAACATACCAAACATTTTACATCGCCTGGCCACATAAAGCAGGCTCCATGAATATTTTCAAAAGACAGTAAATAGCTAATTAGCCACTCGCCTGGACTACAGCTTTAATATGCAGCTTTGCTTGACAGACTAAACTCTTTTCTAAGACCCCCCCCAGGATAAAAACCATAGTGGGTGATGCGTCTAACAACATGAAATGCTTACAACGATGGGGAAACCTTCTGACATAAAACTATCACCCTCATTTATCCTTTTCTGAATCCAATGCAGGGTTTCATATATTTACTTAATTCTTTACATTTCAAACATATTCTGTTCAACAAACCCCTTTTCATTCATAAGTTGTTTTACATTACTCCGGAGGCCTGACTGCTTGTTAACTGTGCATTAGCAGTGTCTCATGAAATAATGCATTTGGTTCTATCTGCCATTTTTAGCAATCAATAGAACAGCAATTGAATTGTCATTATTATATACTTTTTTAAGTATCTGCTTATATTACTAATAAACACTGAGAAATCTTTCCATCAACTTGTACCTTAAAAGATAATTATGAAGTCACATAAACTGAAATAAGGAGCAAAACTGCCATGGAAACCACACCGGATTGCCTGTCACATTGCATATTTATTTGTCTTATAAATTTATATCTCTTGGGTTTAACAGGATAGTCTGAGTGGGACAGCAGAGTTAGCCCTTTTCAGCAGAGGCCTGGGGTGAAAAGCTTCTTACTCATGATAATGAATGCATAGGAAATATACATAGAGAGTTTTTAAAAATACAAGTAATCAGGACACTGAAAAAATTTAGATACAAAATCAGTTTGTATTTAAACAGTGTAGTATAAAATTTGCCACAATGGAAGGCAATTATGTTACAGTATGGGTTTTCAGCATTATGGACTACCAGGAAATTATCAACACGTTTGTTTGCAGTGCATATAACAGAGTTTCCCAGGACAGAAGTAGTACAACATGATATAGTACATATATGTTAAAGTACAGTTTGTAAGCATTTTGGGCATTCAGGACATCATCAATAGTTTTGTTTGCAGTATGTAAGCCAGAGCTCCTTAAGACAGAAATAGTACAGTATGTTACAGTACAATATGTTAAATAGCAGTTTCTCAGTATTTTTGACTTTCAGGAAATTATTAACAAGTTTGCTTACACTGCCTAGACAAAACTCTTCGGAGCAGGACAGAGTTGTTGAGGGAGGCAGAGTGCTAATTATTGTTACTGGGTGATTTACATAGTTGTAATTGGTAAAGTTGTGCAGATGTGGCAGATTATTGCATGAAGCAGTAAATAGATAGCAGTGGTTTATAAAGTAGTAAGAGACAGAGGTCAAGATGTGCAGGAATGGTATATAGTGGTCAGGAGGTGGCAGCACTGGATGAAGTGACCAAAAGAAGAGGAAAATGAGTGCGGTGCTGACTTTGCATTATGATAGGTGGAAGAATGCAACACATTTTCTCACAGAGTATAATACAGAGCACAGGGTCTGTTGTGACAGAGTATAATACAGAGCACAGGGTCTGTTGTGACAGTATAATACAGAGCATGAGGTCTGTTGTGACATAGTATAATACAGAGCACGGGGGTCTGTTGTGACAGATTATAATATAGAGCATGGGGTCTGTTGTGACAGAGTATAATATAGAGCATGGGGTCTGTTGTAACAGAGTATAATATAGAGCACGGGGTCTGTTGTGACAAGAGTATAATACAGAGCACAGGGTTTGTTGTGTAGGTCATGCAGCATGGTAAGTGACTTAATGTTCTGTAATGCAGCTCCTGCAGTAAGTGGAGACTAAACAGCATATTATCAGAAATAACATAACTGATTGGGTCAGGCAAAAATACAATGTGTCAAATACTCTGGGAGAGGTAACAGGGATATTATGGTGTATATAATGCAGGTGCATCATCATCATCATCATCATCATCATCATCATCAACCCCTTTTTCCCATTTTCTACATAGACTTGGGGTGTTGTGTCAACTGCTGCAATTTCTCTCTGTTCAGTTCTACACTCCTACCTTTTTCGACACTCATGCCTGACTGTCACAGATCTTCTCTCACATAGTCCATCTACCTCTTTGCTGGATGTCCTTGTTTCCTCTTACCTTCTTACTGTCTGTCCCAAATCCTTTTCACCAGATTGTCTTCTGCTTTTCTGTACATGTGCCCAACCACCATAATCTGTTCCCTCTGACCTTTTTTGCAATTGGAGATACTTTGGTTTCTGTCTTATACCTTCATGTCTTCATCTGTCCTACAGTGTGCATCTTACCACCCATCACTGCAGTGGGCTCAGAGATGAATCCTGATGCACACCCACTCTTACTGAGAACCCCTCTGTGAGTCTGGGTCTGTATTATAAGAACGACGTTTTACAACTTTGAGCACCATATGGGTGACACCATATGAGCGAATGTTGAAAACCTCGCAAGTGTGAATGGAGATTGCTGTAGGGAATTCTTCCCTTTACTTCACTGTAGTGCCATCTCAGAGTTGGTATATTTAAGTAGCAGGAAGTGTGGTGGGTGCAGCCCCCCAAGTGGGGGGTGCAGGAGGGCTTGACCCCTGCTCAGAGTGATCAGGTAGGCTTTTCTTTTATTTTTTCATTTTTTGTTAAGGTTTTAAAGTTTTACAACTTTGCTCATATTGTGTCGCCCATATGGTGTTCGAAGTTGTAAAACTTCATTCTTATCATATAGACCCGTGAGTCTGAACACTGTTCGTACTTGAGTCATTAGGTCCTTATACATAGCTTGCACTAATTCTACCAATGTTTCTGGGACTTCAAACCACCACAGGACTGCCCAAATCAGCTTTCGTGGGACCTTGTCATATGCTTTCTCCAAGTCTAGGAATACCCAGTTGGAATATTTCCTCATTTCTAGCACCTTTTCAAGTCTCTGTTTCACTGCAAACATTGAGTCAGTTGTGCTACATCCTGATTTGAATCTAAACTTCTTATGTCTGATCTTACTTTCTACTACTTTACATATTCATTTATCAGTCACCCTCTCCAGAACATTCATGCAATATGACAGGAGTTTGGGGTCTATATCACGAAATCAAACTTCCAAAATGTTGAACACCTTGGACTTGAACTTGGAAGATCAAATTCGGACAACATCGAACCTTCAAAACAGCAATTTTTTTCCCAGGAAAAAAATTTGCTGTTCCGAAAAACACACACATAACACAATCACACCAAACACCTTCAAAACCTACACTAAACCTAACATACACCACTATCTATGCACTATCCTTAACCCAGCCCTAACCCTAAAGTCCATCACTACCACACACTTACCTGACCCACGCCCTAACCCTAAAGTCCATCACTATCACCCACTTACCTGACCCGCGCCCTAACTCTAAAGTCCATCACTACCCTTTCGTACACTTACCTTGACCTGGTCTGAAAATGCCGTAGCCGCAGAAACGGCCAACCAAATTTGGGAAAGAATTTGGGTTTCCGCCGCTTCGACATTCTCACCCTTTGAACTACCAGGTTCGGCCTTCTGATATTCGGCGTTCTCAATGTTCGATTTCACGACAGGAACCTGGAGTTTGATACCTCTTTACTGCCTGCAGTTGTAAATGTCCCCCCTTAGTTCTTGAACATTGACAGTATGCTTATTCTCCATTCATCTGGGATACAACTTTCTGTCCATATTGCTATGAGTATCCTCAGGAGCCATTTCTGTCCTATCTCACCAAACATCTTTATCATATTTGCTGTAAACCCATCTGAGCCTGCTGCCTTCCCTAACTTTGTATTCCTTGGTGCTTTTCTTACCTGTTCTATGGGGATCCTCCTCATCTCTCATCTAAGGCTGTATCTGGGGGTAGTACAGCTTCTGCCAGGTTTTCTTCATTCGGAAGCTGCTGGAAGTACTACTTCCATCTACCTTTGATGTCCTGGGACTGGTGAGCACGTTGCTGCTGGCATTCCTTTTGAAGGGTGTCTGACTATCTTCTTTATCATTCTGTCTTGCAACATGAAATCATTTCTTTGTGCCATCTACTGAGTCACTTTCCAGAAGCTGGTAGACTGCCCCTCATGGCTTGTTCTTTGCTATTGCAACTCCTTTTTTAGTGTCTTTGTTAGCCAGTCAATATTCTTTTCTAGCCTGGTCCGTCTTTTCTTTTCTCACTTTTTCCTTTACTCCTTCTTTCTTTTAATGACTTCCTGGATGTCTGCATTCCACCACTAGCTTTCCTTATATACCTTATTTCCATACATGGCTCAGCCACATTTCTTTTCTGTAGTCCTCACACATGCTGTTTTGAGTTCTTTTCCAACTCAGTCTATTTCCACTTCTTCTTGAGGTGCTAGAGTCCTGAGTAATTACTTGAACTGTTGTGCTTTCCCTCCAGTTAACTTCCATATCTTTAGCCTGGTGTCTGTTGACCTTAGGGCCTTCTCTGACCACTGCTTGTAGCTGATTGTGGCAATCAGTGGTTTGTGTTCTAGACCAACTGCTTCACTGGGTATGACTTTGCAATTACTGATTCCACTATGAGGAAGTCTACCTGAGTTGCATGTTGGACACTTTTTTTTTGTGATTTTGTGACTGACTCTCTTTTTGAACCATTTGTTGGCTGCTATCAAGCCATTTGCCAGAGAGAAGTTTATAATGGCCTCTCCTTTATTACTGCTTTTCCACCCATGTAGACCCAGGCAGTCTTCAGTCATATCTTGTTCTGTTGTTACCAATATGTGCATTCAAGTCACCCATTATCAACACCAATTCATGTTGCCCTGCTTTATCTAGTAGATTTTGCAACTGCTGTCCAAATGCACTCTTTTCCTCACTATCTTTTCCTCACTATCACAAACCTGCTGTGGGGCCTAGACCCAGATTATGAATACTGCCCTATCAGTAGGGTGGAATCTGATTGCCATGAGTCTGTCGGTAAGTCTGATGACATTCCTCACTGTCCTCTGAAGTCTCTCCTTACCACAATTCCCATACCATTTCTATCCTGTCTCCTGCTGACTAGTAGATGCAGTTACATTTAGTGCTTAAAATGAATAACCTATGTACATGATTATGGCATATTTCTTATTAACACTGTCCGTGAAACATATAGTCATGGAACAACAAATGTTTTATGTTAAACTAACCAGCTACAGACATTCATGGTGGTGCATGGTAGACTAGAACAATTTCACACAGAGTGTTTGCTTCCAAAGCAAACTAATGCAATTAATACAACTGCTCTTATCCATGATTAAGTCTTCGATATGATTAGCCCACAGCTGTGTTTGTTTTGTTTCCTTGCAATGTTTGCCACCATTGTCTATCAACCATCAGATCAATTCTCAGCCCATTCATCCATTTGTTCCCAGCACCTGGTGAGAGCCAACCCAGAAGGCCTGTTATTAAGGCAGGAGGATTAATGTACAATGGGCTGTCTCCAGAGGGCATCCCTTCACTTCCACAATGGACATTTCCTTCAAGCAGCCCTGTCCTTCCCCTTGTGGCATGAGTGGTGGTCTCTCTCTCATCTCCAAAAAGGCCCAAACCAAAGATTAAAAAGGTCACACAGACAAACCATTCATTAGAATCTACAAGAAAGACCCAGTCAAGCTACAGTATTGACTGTGCAATACCTTAAGGGAGACCACATCACTCCCTGGTCTCCAATATCAGAGCCACTTACTGAATCCAAATCTCATGGATCACAGTTAGAGCTCCATCTCAGTGTGTCATTATTTCTCTGCCTTTTTGTTAATATTGGATGTGTAACTGAACCAAGCACAGCTGTGTTATTTACTATGTCCCCCACCAATGTACAAAAGAAATATTCCCATTTTTTTTTTTTTGCATATATGTTTGTTTTCACTTTTAAGTATAGAAGGTATGACAGATTTACAAGGAAAACATTTTAAATGTACCCTTTGATACACTGAGCATCACATCTTGATGTTGTAGAGCCACATGGATCACTGTTCCAGTTCTCTGCTATTACTGCAGAATATAAGCTACGACTTTAAGACATTCTAAATCACATATCTTTGCTAAATTTAAACCGGCTGCTGTTATGGGCCATGCTAAATTTAAACCGGGTGCTGTTATGGGCCATGCCTTAAGCCAAATCACCTAATCTAGGATAACTACATCATTAGCAAAATCTAAATGATAAATACATGAAATATCTGCAACATTTTCTAAATCCATCATTTTAATTATTTAGAATAAATGTCCTTATCTTGCATTATGTCAGGTTGAAAATTTTAGTTATTTTATTTTATTTCTGTGGCTGTAATGTTTGACTAGGAAAGGCTCATTTGCAACTAAACCTAGAGAAAAAAGTGTGAAATACAGCAATTAAATGTCCACATAGAAATATAAATTACAAGGTAGACAACAAGAACTGTTAAAAGTTACAGTCTAGGGAATCAGAACTCGTCATATCAACATATCATTTATAATCAACAACAGTGAAATATCTTTATCAAGAAGTACTAAACATAAAGTGAGAATGGAGTTCCTGATCATTATAACCAAACATAGGAGGAAGAGAAAATCCTAGAAAAGAAAAATGACTAAACAGTAGGTACTGTTAGCAGTGTATAAATAAGGATTCTTTCTTCATTATATGGAACTTTTAGATAGTACCTTGCAATGTATTACAATAATATGCTTTAATCATCAAGGTCTTTACTAATATTTTGATGCTAGAAATTAATATAGTCACATAATTCTTCTCACATTCCCAGTATGCTGAACATTTTTAACAGGGCATTTACTTGACTGTGCAAAGACAGAAACATGATAAACCCATGGAATGCTTATATGTCTTAATATGTTTATTATTAGTAGCTTGAAGAAATAATTTAATATTTTCTGAATTCTATAGCACTGTTGCAACCTTGCCAGAACAACTGCCATTATTTAATTATTCTTCTGTCTAACATTGCACTAAGGGAAGATTGTTGCAGCAGTGTCTGGTAATTTCCATATCTGTTTGATATGGACAGTCATGCGTGATTAATATACAAACACATACAAATCCATGGTTTACTGTCTAGGCCATTTTACTTTAACAGTCTTCCAGGATATAGTGGAAAACTGTGAGAGTATTGAGTTTTAAAGTCACTATTGTGGTATTTTGAGACTTTATTACTTCTACAGATATTGGATCATTTGGATCTGGTCCATTATTTTAACAGCAAAGTTGTTGAGTGCAAGCTTGCCAGGATTAGCCCAGCAACTAGACCAGCCTGCTGATTAGATAACATGTCAACTATCACTATCTTGACTTACTGAAGCAAATTGATTCCTATCCTTACACACTAAAAATAAGCAATTTGTAGGGGAAATATCTCATACACCCCTAATGTAGGGGAAAATAATCAAACCATGCATTTTGGCTCTGTAATGTATACACCTTAACCAGTATGCCAACTCCAGTCCTAGTCTATGGCAGTTTAAGAAAACAAAATATATGTTAGTCTTACAATTATTTGTTTCTTTCTTTTTTTTGTTCACATTGGTCTACAGTAAAAATGTGAGTTATGATACCACATTTCAACTGCTACTGGCTGTATGCTTTATGCAAGTCACGCGTCTCCTTTTATTTTATACTATAAGTCAAATAATGCTTTTAAATGTGATGCTGAAGGACCAATCTGTTTTCAGTATAAAATAAATAGACTAGTTATAACTGGAGAGCTCTTTTGCTGCATACATAAGACTGTCAGTTATTCATACCTAATTATTCTAGAAGTTATATACAGATCAATACCAAAGATAATACGGACTTTTCAAGTATTGAGAAAATGGCTGCTTTCTTATGCCTCGCTCCAATATGTGTTTGAGTATCCTTTGAGAGGACGTTTAGAAGAAGAACTGTATTATTAAAAATGAATGTGAGCCTCAGTTCTGAACATCCTAAACTTTTTCCTTTTGGATATACTGTGCATTTTCCTTCTGCTTTAATATTATGATTTTCAGACAATACTGCTGTTTAACATGAGAGAGTCAAATATGCATTGGATGATTTAAACCATGCAGAGTATACCAACTAAGAAAAACTCAAAACATAACAATCAATAGCAGCAAATACAATTGCACATACATAAACCAGGCAA